>NC_068982.1:27866221-27885047 GCF_001194135.2 Octopus bimaculoides
GAGAGAGAAAGGGAGGGGGAGAGAGAGAGAGAGAGAAAGAGAGAGAGAGAGAGAGAGAGCGACTGTCAGGAGGATTTGAGAAGAGGTAGATATAAACTCCCTAATCGAAAGTCTGAGCCTTACAGATCACAAGGCTGAACTATAGGATACTGCAGATCTTTCTAACCTAAACCAACTTGGTAAAAACAGGTTAATATATTGAGTGATTACAACAGGTTACTAATGTTAATAAAAAATTTGTAGTAATTGTGGCACTAGTTAATATTACTTTCATGTATATTTTTTTCATGAATCTCTATTTGCTGTTAATGTTCATAGAAATAAAACAACTTTAGGGCTAATCTGAACTAACCGAAAATAGGGTTAATTTAAACCAAGATGTATTCTTGCACCTATTGAGTATTTATGTTTTGACTGAAATGTATGCAGAAGAACTGGCTAGCTAAGTGCCAGCTGTATATCTATAAAAATTATGTACATGTATCTAAACACTAACAAATTTGTACTTTAGAAAACTGGACATCTGCATTTCACAAACTAAACAGTAAAATCTAGTTTTTCCAGTTTCCTTTGACTGTGGTGATTTTCTTTAAGTTGTTTGGTGGGTTTGGAAGTAGGAAAGAAAAGATGAGAAATCACAGGAGATATTAAAGTAAGATAAAATTGACAAGAAAGTAAAACAAAAACTGAGACCAACAAAATAAAATAAATAGAAAAACTAAATTTGTACTCTCAGTGATGCTAATTTTATTTCAGATGATGTTGAAATATTTGTCTAGTTTTTCACATTGGATTCATTAGATAAAGCTGCTATAATTTTAGAAATTTCTTTTATATAAAAGAAAAAAAAAATTCAATCCATTCTTAATTGTTTAACAATTTTTTTAAGAAAGCACAACATGCAGATATAATAAATCCACATGCTAAATCCAGTTTTGATTTCATTGTGAAGAAAATCATTTCCAACTTCAGTTTTCAAATGATGTCCTAACATAAAATAAAATGATTTCATTCTTAGAATTGTTAACTGTTTTGTGACTATAATTCTAACAGAATACCATTTTATTTTTTAAGTAATCAAAAATTTAAGGATTTAAAAGCATAAAATACTTTTCTGCTGTTTAGAACAACATAAAAGATGTTCAATTAAAATCTTACATTGTTTCCATGTCATAATGAGATTTTGTTTGAAATATTTTAATTAAATATCAACACTTAATTTGCCTTGTCTTTGTCAGGTAGGTATTGACAAAGTTAAAGAAATTATAAAAAGTATTAATTTTTGCAAGACAAAGATATATTAAAATTACTTGCAATATGACAAATGAAATAGAAGTGCTAGAAAAAAAAGTGTGCATGTTTAAGTCTATCTGCTTCAGTGAGAATGAAATTGGCAAAAATTCAATAAATTACTGAGATAAGTTCCCTTACCGGAGGAAGACCAATTTCTTCCATAGCAGTGAGCCAGTGGTTGATATTATCGGTATGTCTGAAATGGAGACCAGTGGCCTGCAAGGAAAAATATATTAATTAGCTAATTTGTAGATTTCCCAATTGGCAAGTTATCAAACATTTTATAGACATCTATAAAAAAAGTTTATTAATAAATTAATGTGTTCATACATACACAAACTACAATGAAATACATATGTTCATACCACACCATATGAACATATGTATAAATATTAACAAGGTATCACCAAATCAAATGAGTGGAGGATATATTTCATTATTCGAAGTATTTGAAATCCAGATAGAAATAGATCAGTAATATATTTGCAATGAAGTTTAATGACCTCTCACTTTCTTTTCCAGTTTCCATAACAAATTTTCTCATCACTATCATCACCATTTAACCCTTTAGTATTCAGATTGTTCTGAATTAATCTTTGATTATCTTGTAGCTTTGCGATTTACATGATCTGAATGTTATGCTTAAAATGTCATTGCAGGATGGATGGGAGAGGCTGGATCTGGCCTGTTTGAACTTAAAATAGGTAAAAAAAAAATTTGGCCAGATATGGCTGGTTTAAATGCTAAAGGGTTAATATCCACTTTTTCATGCTTGCATTGGTCACATATTGAAGCAAATTTTCTATAACCAGATGCCCTACTTGATGCCAGTCCTCACTTGCTTCCAAGCAAGGTAATATTTCTCCATGATCAGACAGGTTTTCAGGAAAGATTAGAGGACACCTCTTATATGATGTTAATGCATGTTTATAACTATCATGTGATATCAAAACAAAAAAACACATACACTTAGACACCCATTTACTACATACATGATGGGCTTCTTTCAGTTTCTATCTACCAAAATCCACTTACAAGATGGCCATCCTGGGGCTATAGTACAAGACACTTGTCTAAGGCACCACACTGGTATTGAACCTGTAACTACATGAATAGGAATTGATTGTAACCATACAGCAATACACTTGTGCATACACAGTTGGTCTTAATGTACACCTCAACTCCCTCTCTATATCTCTCTCACACCTCAGCACAGCTTCCACCCACATCCCCACAACTAACATTAAGCCTTCCTTTGACCCTAAGTCCTCCCATTGACTGCTATAGGTCAGAGATTCTAAGATAACTGGTCTACTGCCCTACCATTCAAACAGCCAACCACCCAGTTTACCTTAGCTGAAGTAACCATTTGAACAGACAATTGAACAAGCAATCAATATTTTCTCAAATATTTGATAATGATATTTTTTTTAAAATTTATAAAACTGGCAAAAGCCATTCACGATAAAAATAGCAAAGATAGCATTAAAAATCTAAAAATGAAATTTTTAAAAAATATGCATTATCTAAATTGCTAAGAGACCCGAATCACCCACAATATATAAAACCAAGAAAATTATATACATGTCTTGAGTTCTACTTTGTTTGCATCACCCAACATATACATACATTATATACGTGTGTGTGTGTGTGTGTGTGAGAGTAAAGGATTGTTCAAGAGTCCCTTTAGTTTTTATATGATACATAATTTTTTAATTTTCATACAATTTTATACACATTACAAATTAGCATAATAGATAACTAAATAAGGTACTGGACTCCGGTGTATTGCACTGTGAGTATGTCAAAAATGCTTTGAATATAAAGATAAAGCTTATGTTTAAATCTCTAAGATACAATAGCCAAAATTAGCAAGATATAGGACACCAAGTTTCTATATCAAATGAACATTTTATATTTATCACAAAAACAAAGCTATATTTAGTTAGACTTTCAAGGTAGTTAATGAAATAATTACTTATATCTTTAATATAATTTTTCCAAGATTAAATTGCTAAATTTATTTTAAGAAAACTGTTGGCTATTATTATGGCAATATTTACTGTAAGAAATAATTATTTCCAAACTGCTTGTTAAAACATTGCAATTAGTAAAATAACAAACTAAATAAATAATAAAACAACTCAGTTTTCAAAATCTAATTTTGAAAATAAAAATGATTCAATGCAAAACAATTTTACAGGTTCTTTAAAACAACATCACCTAAGCTAGTGTTAAAAATTCCTGTCCAAAGCATTCTCAATATACTTATGTTTGATCTACACCAAAAAAAAAAAAAAAAAAAGCTTAAATGTTCACTTTTTAAATTGTTTATTGTTCTACTTTTAAATCATACCATTCATATTATGTTAGGGTAGAATATTTTTCTTAGAGACTTCAAAACCACCTTCAACACATTTGCTTACATTCACTAAACCTATGTAAACAAAGAAAGCAAATTCAGAATACTTAAGTACAAAACCAATAACATTTAAGTCTTAACTTACACAACATTAAATTAAGCATCACTTTAAACTCTTTAACTGCAAAATTAAATTCCATGGCTATTCCAGTACTGATGTTAAATATCTATAAAAAAAATAGAACTGGTATTTTCTGCAAGTTACATTGCCTCAATAAAGTTTGACATATCTCAACAATAAACAGTTTCAAACAGGATACTGCTCATTGAAATAGATCTTGGTGTACAAACTACTTTCTGCAGTTAGGGGCAATGAGATTTTGAGAGGATGCATCTGATTTTTGAAGTCAAAGGGTTAAACTCTAAAATACTATTTTCCAATGCTGAACTGAAACAGTTTCCACAAACTTTATTCCTTTACAGAAGTCACTTCACAATTCCTAAAAGAAAATGGAATGTTGTCTTTTGCAAGTATCAAATTGTTCTTACATAATCTAAACTTAGAAACTACATCAGTATGATGGATCTGTGAAATCAATCAATTTTATGAGACAATTCTTTTTGAGCACTTCTATCAAACCACATTTGTGTTGACTATTTCATTTTTGAAATACAAATCTAAATTTACTAATGCAAAGAATGGTTTCATAATAATAAAAAAAAAGGTTGTCATTTAGCTAGCACAGAAAAATTGATAACATAATTATATATGCACATATAAGGAAGAAAAAGCTACTAATATACATAAATATATTAGAAATGCATATGCAAATAAAAAATATATAACTTTTTTTAAATATTTAAAACCAGACAATGTATTTTAAAAAATTACAATCTCTGACATTTCTGTAAACATTTACTTCACAAAAAACAAAACAAAAAAAAACATACCATCTTTCTTACATTTAAGAATTAGCCTATATGAGACCCTTTTCTGATAAACATTTAAGAACCATTCTAGCTAAATTAGAGATTATAGATAGATTATCTAGATGTAATATCAAAACCAGTTACTATGATAGACATGCATCATCCTTCAACAATAAATAACAGAAGAAAGCAATCATATTCTAATTAACAATATTACATTTTATACTTGCATGTGAAAACTTTCAAAAGATACAATATAAAAATCATAAAATATTTATCAAATTCTAAACAGTAGATTCTAAAGCAAATGGTTAATTTTGATATTTCAAATCTCAATGTAAGAATATGTCAAAAGAAATCACTCTTGGCACAGGCTAATACCTCACAAATTCAACAAAAATATCAAGTTATCTCTTAGTTAATCAAGGCAATAATACCAGTCAAAAAGAACTTCAAATTCTGATGCACAGCATCTTAGGGAAAAAAAAGTCTGAATGATAAAGCTCATAGTCAAATTGAAGTCATTGTCAAAAATATATCTCTTAATAATTTAAAGAGAGAATTGACAGCCAGAAGCAAGAATTTTCAGAAGGCTATGGTAAACAACGTCATTTGAAAAGTGTTAATAGAAAGTTAATAAACATCTGTTTCCAAGAGTTTCTGTAATATTAAGAAACTTAGATATAATCAATAATACCCAAAATGAAATGCTAAGTAAGTATATTTATCAGTTAATTGCACACAATGTTGAGATAGATCAAACATTAGGGACTATTACTGGAAATATCAGATAATTGCATGGACATCTGAAAAAGAATTTATTCTGAAAATAGTATATAGCTCATCTGGTAAAACTCTCATAACATTAATAGAATCTAATTGATTACATAATAGAATGTGGATTCCATATCGAAAATCATTTCAGTTATAGATTCTGCAGCTAATGCTTATGAAACAAGCATAAAACATCAGAATATTTCATTTCCATTCAAAGATATAAACCCATTGAGCTTAATGGAATAAATAAAATTAATAGTTTGAAGTTTTACAACAATAGCTAAATGGGATACAAAAGGACTAAAGTTGTGTTTTACCTCTTTGTTCAAGATAATGAATAAATCTCTAAATGCAACAAGCCTCTAATTTTTTCTAAGATTTTGAGATGTTCCTAGCTGTACATTGGATAATCAAAAACCCTGCATACAAAACTATATACGAAGAGATTTTCTAAGTTTATGAGAGCACACAAGAGAAATGAAAGTAATTTCTATGGTAACACAGCGATATGCAGTTAAAAAATAGTAAGAGTAAAGACCCAAGTAAAAAATGCTACTTAATACAAATTACAGAAATTTGTTAATTTCATTTGGCTTAATCTTATCTGATAATTTAAAATAACGAATGTCTTGGAGCTGGATAAATAGTAGCTTATAAGCCTACTGCCAAATGCAATTAGCAAGCATGGCTATGTGGTTAAGAAGTTCACTACTCAAGTGTGATTTTGGATGCAGTTCCAATCTGCAGTATCCAGGGAATATACCTTGTGTGTGAAATTTGGTAAATGGAAGATGTATGAAGCCAATAGTGTGTGTGTGTGTGTGTGTGTGTGTGTGTGTGTGTGTGTGTGTGCGTGCGTGCGTGTGGGCTTACATTCTATATTGAGGTGCAAACAGTAACTAGCCGTCTAGCTCTGTCCATTCAAAGGCATGGGGAATAAAAAAAATGAAAAGTCCTTTATTTGAAAAGACAAGTAATCATTAGTGATAGGAAAGACATCTTGCTTCAGTGTTATGTATTCATCTAATTCATGATAACATGGAAAAACAGACATTATATCAGGCTCATCTCAATGTTTATTGGCAGCAGTTTAAGTTTGATTTCCTTTCCTTGTGTCGAAAAGAGAAACTGGATAATAGGAAGAGAAGCAAGTATTGTTCCTATGGAGTGCCTTCATATCTTGTACAAAACACAATATCAAAATTTCTCTTAATTGCACTATAAATTATAATAGTCAGTTCTGAGGATTTATTATCATCATTTAACATCTGTGTTCCGTGCTGGCAGAGGGTGGATGGTTTGGTAGGATCCGATATGTCCAAGGACTGCATTGAGGTCTGGCTGGATGTCCTTCCTAATACCAACCACTTCGCATCATGGACTGGGTGCTTTTTTCATGCCAGCTGCACCATTGAGGTTGCTATGCAGCTTGCAGAACTACAAACCCTGGGGAAGGGGAGTCAGTTTTATGTTAGGGGACAAGGGGAATGATCTATGAGTAGTGGGAGGAGGTGCAATAGTGGTTCTAGAAGAGGATCTGCATGACTATTCACTTCTAATAGGGGAAGGGGAGAGAAAAAGAAAATGAACAGTAGAAGCTGCAAGAGACAGACAAACATCAATAAGGTGCCTAGGCACAAGCTGTGTTAAAAAACTGTATAGGAAGGAGAATGAGGGGATGGGAAGGCAGGCTACCAAAATGGATAGTGTTGAAAGGTGGATGAGCAAAGAGCCACAAATTGGGGAAGATAGAGTGATGTAGAAGAAAGTGGTGGGGTGAGCTGCTGGGGTAGTAAAGATGAAACAATTGTCAGGAAGATGAGAAGAGGCTGACCTAATGCAGAGGTGGTGGTGGTGAGTCACTGTAAGATGGGTGAAGAGTACAATACATAATACTCCCAAAACTTAGCTTTGCTGACAAGGGTGGGTCTTTTTGAGAACCTCATATCATCAGAGATCCAGGCCCTTTGTCATCACTATCAGGCTCAGGCCATGAGATCACCATCAACCACTCCATCCCATGTTTTCCTGGATTTCCCTCTTCCACAAGTTCTGGCCACAGATAATGAGTGGTACTTTTTATACAATTGCCCTTATTGATATGTATCATGTATTCATACCAGCATGGTCTTCTTTCTTGCACACTCATATTGTATATCCAATGCAGTATGCTTGCTTCATTTCTTTTCAATTTTCTCAAGTCCTCTGCATTCAAGGCTCATTTTCACTACCATGTGGCATTACAGTTCTAACACAAGCATCATTCAGTCTGCCCTTCACTCTTAGGGAAAAGATCTTTGTTGTCATTAGTGGTTGTAGCCCCTTGAACTTTCTCCAACTAGCGCTCACTCTAGCAACTATACTTCAGAGCATGTACCTTCCTTGCTAGGTAGAAATTGTGTTCTGGAGTTGAGTTTTTCTTTTTTAATTTAGCTAGCAAATAGCTAAAAGTCTGTACCAATATTTTCTTTTTAGGAAATTATTCAAAATAGTTAACATTCTTTATCAACCCACTGAACATTTTAACTACTTTCAATGCAGAATGACAAATTAACAAAAGGGAAGCTCTAAAAATCAATACTCTGCAATAATTCAAACTATTTAACACGAAAAGATTCTCTAGAAATAAAATAAATGCAAAAATATAAAGTGAAAAACTTTTACATTTGACGAAAGCAGGCAATACTTGTAGACAGCACTGCTTGAATGGTTTGTTGGAACTAATAAATTAGCTATCTTTGAGATAGAATTACTTCTGGAAATGGAACTAATAATACTGTAACTAGTGATTGAAGAAAACTAGATTACTATCATTGAATTTAATGACAATTCCCTCTTCTGCCCATCCAATATGTAGGTTATAAGTGTATCTAAAGCATCATGTTTTATAGCATCAAATATAACAATAAATATATATAATCCATTAAATGAGAAATTAAACCTAGTGAGAATCCAAAATAGATAACTGCTGATATATGTAATACAAACAGATAATTTAAGTTAGATGAATATGTTGAGTAATGACAGCATGGGATATATATATATATATATATATATATATATATATATATATATATATATATATCATCATTGTTTAAAGCCTGCTTTCTTTGCTGGCCATCCTATAATATTGGCATAGGATGGACGATTTGACGAGAGCTGGTTCCAGTCTGATTTGGTTTAGTTTCTATGGCTGGATGCCCTTCCTAATATAGTAAAAACCTTAACCTATGATGAAGCAAAGTAAATACTAAACAGAAATACACCGTACCTCTCTCAACTTTCGTCTATGAAGACGAAGTTACATTTGCAGTGACCAAAGTTCATTTGTAATAAAGAGAAAAAATACTTCAAAATTCAGCAAATAAAAGACAAAAGTTCTTATCAAGCTCACTTTATATTGATTTCAATTGATTGGTTATTTATGATTATTACACTCAACATACACTGCTATGCAACAGCATACATAAAACAATTATCATCAAGAAAATATTCCCTGAAGTATTTAGCTTTTCATTTATTTATACAGAAATCAGTTATTTAAACTATAATAAAACCTGTTGACTAAATGTAGAATATGTGATATCACAATTAAAAAAAAAAGAAGATAAAATCTAGATTTTCTATGATCAAACTAAGTAAAAAAATATATATAAGTACAACTTTTGACTTTATTACTCTCATAAGTTGACACATTTATGGAGGAAAAAAAAATGAAACAAAAGATTTGTAACAACATCACGTTGTGCACTAATGATAAACAAAAATTATCAAAGACACTGTTTAATATAGAATTTTACTGCAAGCTAACTTATCAAAAGATCATGTAGGTGGAATGAGGATATTGATTATTTTGATAAATAGCATTTAGTATATCATTCTGACATACAAATAGCAAAAAGTAAATAGGCATGCAGAGAAGTAGTTAAAGGCTTATACAGATTATATGCAGATGCACACACGTTATATTTAAAGTGCTATAAACAACAAACTTAAATTATAGCATTAGTAAATGTTTCAGGGTTCTTTAGTTGTAGAACTAAAATACAAGTGGGTGCTGAAAAGTGGCTTTAAGGGTATCATGAAAGGCCTGGTAGGAGGCCCAACCGTCCGTGTTCTTTTACAGAGCTTAGAAAGTTTGAAGGACCACTGTAATTAAGTGTGTGAATCAGAGAGGAATATGTTGAATAAAATCATAACTGATCCTCCTACATTTTGTGTGCAGACAATTTGTTGACAAAATTATCGTACATATCTTTTTATAAGTAAAGTGTTTCTATCTGTAAATCTAATAAAACTTTTGTGATTTTTACTTGGGTTTTTAAAAAATTTCGACATATTGTCCTTTCAGCAAATTGTCCAATCGGTCAGTTGTCCTGTTTGTGTCTGTTGATGAATACTCTACCATTTTCTTTTACCCAAAACCAGGACCCCCCCCCCTCCAGCTTCAAGCTTATATGGAATTTCACTTTATAAGAGTAGCTTGCTGACAAAAACTGCACATCTTGGACATAGGTTAGAATATGCAATAAACTCCGGGACTATAAGTCCAGAGCTTAACCCAGTTTCCATGGTGTATATGCAATTGAGACTACAAATACCCACCTCCTAACTCCTAACAAGATGTTAATCTGTTGCAGGGTTAACTTCCTAACTATTGTTGGAGCTTAATTAAGACTGAGTGAACTGGAGCAATGTGAAATGAAGTGTTTTGTTCAAAAACAATGCATTGCTTGATCCTTGGATCAAAACCAAAATCTTAAGATTGTGAGTGTAACACATTAACCACTACTCCATGCACTTTTGCTGATCAGTGATTGCTTGCCTGAAGGTCACTTAGCAACAAATTTAAAATAACTAAGATGAAAAGTATACAAATAATTCAAGATCAATTGTAATAAATATAAGGTAAACAGTAAAAAATACAGTTTTGAAAGTGTACTAATTCCAATAAAAACATAATCAGTTGTGTTACAAGTTTACTATTTTTCATAGGAGAATGCCTAATTCAATTATTTACTACTTAAATTATGATTGGAATATATGCTTAAAACATCACTAATTCTTCTATTTAATTTCCATTTCAGGAGGCCAAACTATAATCTCTAGAATGCAACAAATTTTTAACTCTCATTTCAAATTATACTTTAGATGAATAATTGTCAAACATCTTATGAATCAAGACATCTCCAGGGAAATATGATTAGAAGCATCAACTGAGATAATGTGCTGAAAATGCTCCTGCTGAGAAACCAATTTCACTTTTGAAGATCACTTGGCAACCCCTACACAAATATTACTTTTATAGACAAGACATGAATTGAAGCTCTCCCCATCCTCATAGCAACTTTAAAAATAATTTATAAAATTTGACCAGTTATTCTGTTGCACACACCTTTCTGATGACTGGTTTTAGCATAAACATTTCAAAATTTCAATGCAAACAAAACAATATGGTGAATATTTAGTCCACACTAAATGCCAATAATTGAAAGCAGTTCAGGCAAGACCATCCTGTACATCCTGTGTAGGTCTAAATTATCCTATATGTTCTTTCCTTTGACATACTAGGGTGTGATTTTAGGGGAAGACATAGCTGTTATTTCTTTTAAGCTGAGTGACTGCATAGAAGCTTCCTTGTTGGCTAGTGAACAGAATATCTTGAACTATAGCATTCTACCATCAATTTTCTCTTTACATTATGTTAGGTATGACTGTGGTTATGGTTTAGTCCCACTTGCAGCATTTTGTGAGTGAATTTGGTAAATGGAATCTAAAAGAAGCCTATTGTGTATGTGTGTATGTGTGTGTGTGAATATGTACATACGAGTTTGTGTCTCCTTGTTTTGAAGTAACATGATAGCTGCAAATGAGTGTCACCATCTTACAAGCAGTATTATTTTATTCTCAATCTTCTGTAAAAACATGTCTGGCCATTGGGAAATATCACCTTGCTTGGAATCAATTGAGGGCTGGTGACAAGAAGGGCATCTAGTTTTAGAAAATCTGCTTAATGAATTCCATCAGACCCATGTAAGCATAGAAAAGTGGACTTTAAAATAAAGGTGATAAATTTTAACTGAACTATGGTAGTCATGCTGAGATCCAATTCACATTTATCACTCCAGTAAATTATAAAACCAATAATTTACAGATTGATATTACTTATGTTTGTTTACCCTCTAGAATACAATTAAGTTTCTTCAAAGTTGACTAATTCATTCAAATTGGAATTTTCAGTTTCCTCAAAATTAAACTTCAGCAGCTGTTGTCAAAGGTTTTGAAAAAAAAACCCAAAAAAACAAAAAACAAAAAAACACATGAAATACATCTATGACAGTTTTATACTGTGAAATTATTACGAACAACGCATTTCTGTAAGCGCTGTGTATGTTATTTGAACACTGTAATTTTCAAAAGGATTTATTAACCTGAACATTATTTTAAAAAATACTATATTTAAGATATTTTGTAAACTCTAAAATATTTTTCTGTCTCCAAAGCTCTTCGGGTCAAGTCTCAAATAGAAAATATATTCCAAAGAATTATCATTAATCAACAAAAAGATAATCCTCACAAAAATAATAAAAGGATGTATAATTCAAATGTCTAGGCTATTTGTAATGAGCAGATGACTAACAAAAAGACATTCATGATAAGATATGATAAAAAAAAATTATGTCAACATGACATGTACAAAAAAGATAATTTATGTTTAATTCCAACAGACTGCTTGCTGTGTTTCAGCAGATTAAAATATTAAAATAATGTAGAATCACCAGCTTATTCGTGTCCCTGAATACAATTTTTACATCTCTAGTAAGAATATAAAATTGTATGGATACATACAGAATATTTCATTTAGTCTCATGACATTTAAAAGCTTCCAAATGTAACTTCATCCTTAGTTATCTAACATTTTGCCTAGTTACCTTCTTTTCTTCCCCACATGCATTCTTCAAAGCCATATTTTCAGTAGTTCTCTCTTCAATGAAAGACATTCTCAAAAGGTTAGAATTCTTGTCTCTCCACAGCATACAAACCTAATTCAAATTTACTTGGACTCTGGTTTTTATCTTTTACTTGTTTCTGTCATTGTACTGTGGTCATGCTGGAGCACCACCTTGAAGGGTTTAATCAATCAAATCGACCTCAATACTTAATTTTTGAAGTCTGGTACATATTCTGTTAGCCTCTTTTGCCAAACTGCTAATTTATGGTGATGTAAACCAAAGAATACCAGTTTTCAAGCAGTGCATGGGAGAGGGTGACATATAAACACACACACAATGGTTTCTACAGTTGCCATCTTCCAAATTCACTCAAGACATTGATTGGTTCAGCATGGAGCTATAAAAGTCACTTGCCCAAGTTGCCACACAGTGGTATGTGGTTGCAAAGCGAACTTTCTAACCACACAACCATGCCACTTGCATCTGTAGTTTAGACAGTTTACATGGTATAAAATTCCTACCTATTTCTTTTCTGCATACTGAGCTTAGCCCCACCCCAAACTGTGCTATAGCCTCAGCTTTTCTGTTAAGTACAAATATTTTTTGTTAGGTTTACTTTGAGGCCTCAATTTGAGACTTTACATCTAAGTTTGCAATTTCTCAAAATCTTTCACAGATTCACAGAGTCTTCAGTATACAGGAATTTTCATGAACTGTTGGTCTTAAACTTTTGTTTTGGTTTGCAGAAATATAACAAAGAGTAGGTTTAGAACCAAGGTCCAACTGACACCTGGCAATATCTCTGTATGCAACTTTCCTCTTTCTTTTCAGTGAGTGAAGGCATGTGTATTGTCATTACTTTACCCCCATACTGGCATCGTACTTTGCGAGCTAGAACATCGTCAGTCTCTGATCCTCATGTTTCAGAGTATATAAAACATCTTACTAGACATAATGATTCTCTACTAGCTTGCTTATATTGTTTTTAACTCTCTTCCATCGTACACATCACCTAGTACTTCTCTGAACATGAGTCTGGCTGAAGGATTTTTCATCTTCCTTACTTTCCTTTGCCTGATTGTCATGTGCTCCATAATCCATCTAGCTTTATCCTAAGGTTGCTAATCATTAGCTTATGTTGAGTAGTGTATTTCGGAAAAGGACTTAATATCCATGTTCCCTGGTCAGTATTAAGTCTATCTTTCTTGCATATCCACCTTACGTATAAGCTAGTTTCTTAAAGTTAGTGTTGCAAATGGATAAGTAATTTGTGTCACAGAACTCACATTCGTGATTCTTCCTCATTCCGCATACCATATTTATAATCTTCATGTGTGTTAGAGGAGTCAAAATGGTGTTGACAAAAAGTGCTGGTGAATTTAATGAATATATTGGACAAGCTCCCATAGCTAGTTTAAACTTATGCTTTTATTTGGCAATCATGAATGAATGCTTTATATGAAACTAAAGTATGAAGACAGATGTAATATGCAACATTAACACAATATACACAATGAAGAAAGATGACCTAATTCTGGAGATATTACAGTATCATTTGGTCATATCAAGATGACACAATTTCTCAATCTGGTCACGAATGATGTTTTTGGTTATGAATATATGGTTGTAAAATCATATCAGATAACAGATCCAACATGTGACTGATCATATCAGCAGTAAAGTAGGCAGAGTAGGAAGAAATGGCAAAGCTATAATAAAGTACCCAAAATACTTAAGAATGACAAGTTTTTTTTTCTTTATATAATATTAAAGCTCCCTTCAATCCATCAATGATAACTAGTAGTAATGATTTAACATATACAAAAACATTAAATTACATGTGACATCAGGTATCCAGTTATAGTGTTGAAACACATGATACCTAACCAAACTATATAAATATTTATTTTAATGAAAATTATCATCTTTAGAACTAATTTACTTACAAGAATTTCTTGCTTAATTTATCTTTAAATCATTGTTTCATACATTAATCAAATAGAAAATATGCAAATATCAAAGAACACACAATTTCACAACTGATATGCACACAGAATGACTTCATTAAGGATTGATACATTATGATTTTTAACTAACATATTTGGAGAGCTATTTCTTAAACATTTTAGCATTCAGATTACTGTCAAATGTAATGCTTATTTATTTACATTGTTTTGAATTAATTATGCATTATCTTGTAGCTTTAAAACTTTGATAATATGATTCTTATTTTTAGAATGACATTGTAGGTTAGGTGTGAGAAGCTGGATCTGGCCAGATTGAACATAAAACTGGTAGAATATTTAGGCCAGATATGACTGCTTTAAATGCTAATGGGTCAAAGGCCATAACAACCTATAAGGCTGGTGTTAAAAATATGGTTTCTTTAAAACTTAACAGATTGATCATCCCCTCTTGCATAGGACACTACTTAATTCCAGCTAACTTTCTGGGAGAGGAAAAGAACTAATGTTCTGCTTCCACTTGGTATGTCACTTATGGCACCTACTTAGCATTAGATGGATCCTTCCATTGACAATTAAGTGTCATGGCCAAGACATAATGCAGCAATAACAATGTACAAATTATCATTCTCTCAGTTGTCCAATATACAACTAACTCAACCACCCAGGATATATTAGAGGAATGTAGAAGGTAAATTTTATATTAAAGAGAAGAAAAAAAAAAGAATATAAACGAGTTGTTTTTTCATGTATGTGCTCTTATACTAAAGTACATAGTATAATGAAATAAATGGAATGAGTATAATTAATTTCATTGATCCTGGACATTGTTGGTTTTGTTTTATCTAGGGAGGAAAACAAAGCCAACTCCAACAAGAGACAAAAAACTGTTTGTTGCTAGTAACAAAACTTTTGTTTGATAACTTTCAAAATAGATACATAGTTTACTAAAGGTGATTTCTCACAATGGCATCAACTATCTGCCAGGCATATTTAAATAAGGTACAATAAAAGCAGGTGTGGCTGTGTGGTAAGAAATTTGCTTTTCAATCAAAAGGTTTCAGGTTCAATCTAACTGTTTGACACCTTGAGAGAATGTCTTTTATTATCTAAGGGCACCCAAAGTCTAGTGAGGAGATTCAGTAGATGGAAGCTAGAAGAATGCCATCATGTATAAGGGAGTGCTGAAAAGCTCCTGGCTTTAAGAGCATCATGAAAGGCCTGGTTGGAGGCCCAACCTTCCAAGTTCTTTTATAGGGCTTGGAAAAACTGAAGGATTGTTGCAATAAGTGTGTTAATCTGAGAGGGGAATATGTTGAATAAGATCATAATAAACTGATTCTCCTATATTTTCTTTTACCCAAAGCCAGGAACTTTTCAGCACCCCCTCATATGTGTACATTCCCTGGTCTTGACAGCACATGATAGTTGTAAATGAATATCACTATCATGCAAGCAGAGTTTGTTTCCAATTTTCTGTGAAAACATGTCTGGTCATGGGAAAGCATTATCTTATAGGGAAACAAGTGAAGGTTGGCAACAGAAAGGGCAGCTGGCTGTAGAAAAATTCGCCTCAACAAAAACTGTCTAACCCATGCAATGGAAAAGTGAAAATTAAAATGGTGATGATGACATTTAAAACAATTTCAGCTTGTACAAATCACCAAGTGAATTTAGATGAATTTTAAAGATGCTTGAGGAACTGTAGTATGTAGGTTATGACCACCATATAGGTATGCAGGAATAATTAAGTTTGCTATGAACATGTGGACTTCCCTTTAAGTGGTAAAAATACTGAAATCACAAGCAAGATGACAAGAATAAGGTAAGAGGGAATTTGAGCCTGGTGCAGCCTTCTGGCTTGCCAGTCCTCAGTGAAACCATCCAACCCATGCCTGCGTGGAAAGTGGACATTAAAAGATGATGGTGACAGACCTATCCAACCCATGTCAGTGTGAAAAAATACACAAGGAAAAAAAAAAAAAAAAAAAAAACCATAAAGACATTTTGCAATGTTTTGAACTATTTTCTACTGAACCATATCAAAATTAAAAAGTGGTCTAGTATATTTTACCTTATATCTTGTTTGTTCTTTGTCATAAATTCTTTTACTTTTTGCTCCATTAGGAGCGAAAAAATGAGCCAACTTTGCGAGATAAACACCATTTCGAAGACCTTCTTCAAGTTCTGTTGTCGTAGGAAGTTCTTCATCTGTACAAGCTTCAATCCACCTAAGGGGGAAAAAAATCACTGTTTAAATGCGAGTTAAGCAAATGTATAAATAAAAGTTTGACATATCCATGAACCTTTTTTCCACTCCCTCTAAACATTTAGAAATTTATATCTGAAACCAAACAGGATGTTGCTGCTTCCTTTATAAATATTACAAAAATATAGTATATAGTTAATATTTATGTTTACATTAGAATAAAATGAATCATTAATTTCTAAGTTTGGAGCAGAGATACTGTTCAATAGTGGAAGAAGTAAATTTACATGATAGACACTAGTTAAAGAAAAAAAAAACCCCAACTAAACAAACCAACAATGCCTTTTTTCATACTGTCAAATTTAAATGTTTATTTCCATTTCAAGGAGTATCTTTTCTAATCTTAAATGCAATAGTTATGGTAACATTGCATACATTTCACTTGTTGATTCAGATTATTAAATGTGACTATCAGTTAAATGAGAGAGAGAGAAAGAGAACATGGTTATTCAGTTGAACAAAGCTTCTTAAAAACAAATATATGTTGCTAGCAAAATCATGTAGGATGACCATACAAAAAGTTTCAGTATTACTGAATCCCCTAAAACTTGAAGAAATAGATTTTAGTAGTTTAAGATCTGTGATGAAGTTCATCCCCAAAATATATTAATAATTACTTAAAAGGGTTATATTCTCGTCGCAAAATTAAAATCTGGCTTAATTCAAAGTTATTCTCAGAGATTGTGCAAGTCAGCTTATTGTGAATTCTGAACATTTGGAAATAAAGGACGAAGTGTAGCAAACAATATCATTCAAATGAGACTCCTGCTACTTAATCATTTGAGCACTGCATAAAAGCATGAATGTATCTTCAGTCAGGTGATACAAAGTTTAATGCATGCATTGAATTCATTCAACAGCTTGAAATGATTTCTAAATTTCAGATTACTGGAAAAGAGAGAGAGAGAGGAAGGAAAAAGGAGTGGTTTTGATACCCCTGTGTCACATGTTTATAGAAACAAATATAGATCTGGTTCAATATATTGCTTTTGTGAATATAAGTATGCTTTATCAAAATATCCAACATTTAGTAAAATATATTCTAAATATATTGCATGTATAAAACATGTAAATAAATATACAAAAAGTAAGTAAATATACAAAAATAAATAAATTGAAGGGATTGAAAATGAAAATTCTGCAATGCATTTGTAAAATTGGCCTAAAAAATACAACAGTGACCAATGTAAAAATTCAGTGTTAACACTGAGGTGCAAATTGACACTGGTAATTAAATAACTAATAATGTAGAACTTTTGGATTAATCATGGGTAAACTAGCTATTAGCAATAGGAGCAGTGTTTGCAACAAATAATAACTAGTCCATCCAGTGTAAATTGGATTTGTTGTTTAGAATGCCTTAAATTGCAGTAAATGCCCAGAGATACTAGCTCATGTTGATGACGTGCTAATTAAGTGGCAACTAGATTGGCTGACAAAATGATCATCTGCACCGGTGGATGGTACTACTGCATCATGTGATTTCACTGTTAGTTGCAGATCATCAGTAATAGCCAGCCTTGTACCAAGTGCCAGAGCAAAAGTCATTGAACTGATATAGTATGACAATGGCCAAACAACTAGTGATGTTGTGAAAAGCCAGTGGGCTACGAATAAATTAGCTATTAGTAATAGGAGCAATGTTTGTAACTGTTGCTAACCGCTAATTTATTCATAGCCTGTTGGCTTTCACAACATCATTGGCTCTTTGGCCATTATTCTACTATATTGGTTTGAGGGATTTTCACTCTTGCTTTTGGTATTGCTGATGATCCACAACTAATGGTGAAATTCTGTGATACAGTAATGCAATCCATCAGTGCAGACAACCATATCATCAGCTGATCTAGTTGGTGCTTAATTAGTACAGGTCATCAATACGAGATAGTATCCTTGGATGCTTACAGCAGGTTAAGGTGTTCTAAACAACACATCCAATTTAGTTTCTACCCTTGGCATGTGATGGAATCTGTTTTCTGAGTATCTGGTGTTTATTGCCCTTGTGCATCTGCCGCACACAAAAGCTATCTTCCCGGTTAATCTTCCTTTGATGTTGCTACATGTCTTGTGTCCATAGCTTACACTGGGTACATCTTATGGAGTTTCTACCTACACCTTTTCTACAGATCGAGCAGGGCCATCTACCTGAAGGGGTGTGTGATGTGTTCGCCTTCCTACTTACTAGAACTTTGGTTTTTGCAACATTGACTCCAAGGCCCTTTGATTCTAAACCTTGCTAATATATATATATACATATATATATATATATATATATATA
>NC_068982.1:27885138-27901840 GCF_001194135.2 Octopus bimaculoides
ATCATAGGTGCAAGAGTAGCTGTGTGGTAAGAAGCTTGCTTCCCAACCACATGGTTCCGGGTTCAGTCTCATTGCGTGTGGCACCTTGGGCAAGTGTCTTCTACTACAGCTTCGGGCCCGAGGCTATAGTAGAAGACACTTGCCCAAGGTGCCACACACAATGAGACTGAACCCGGAACCATGTGGTTGGGAAGCAAGCTTCTTACCACACAGCTACTCTTGCACCTATGATTATGTTGATTTTATTTTTCATCTCTCTCGGAGAAACTGATGTTATAAAACATAGAAATATCAAGTTAGTGCATTTAAAAAAATGTTTAACAATAATTAGCACAATTCAGTTGCATGATGTACAGTGTAGCACAACAGCAACAAGACAAGAAACTGACTGAAATTTGAAGTATGGTAGCCTGGATATAGTGAAGATACATATGCAAAATATCTAAAGGTAGGGGGTTACTAGGCAGAATCAAAGTATTGGAGAGAATACCTCACTATATATGTTCTGATTCTCACAGCTAAGTCCTGCTGAGGTTAATTTTGCCTTTCCTCATCTCAAAGGTCAATAAAAAGATAAAAAAAGTACCAGCCCAGGGTGCTGGATTAGCAGAACTGTTAGAGAATTGTATAAGATGTCTTGCAATATCAGTTTTGGTTCTTTGCATTCTGACAGCAACACCTTAAATGAGGCAATTGGCATCACTGGTGCCAAGCTATATCAGCCAAAGTTAGCATTCTTTACCCTGGATAATAATGGTGGAATGGAGCAGGGACAGGGGAAACTTGTTTGTAAGGGGAACTGCCAACATTCCTACATCTTGATCAGGCCTGCATGGTCAACCTTGACTGATTGTTCAACACACAACAATAAAACCCAAATTACTTCAGACAGTGCATGTATGACCTAAAGAAATTAAAGCATGAATACACAAGCATATGGATCATGTTTATATCAAGAAATATGGTTTGTTAATGTGATGCATACTCAAGGTGGACAAAGTAAGAGTTCAAAATGAGGAAGAAGAAAATTAGGTAAGCATTAAGAAATGCGTTTGCTAGAAATAATGTTCAAGAGTATTAGGGTCAGACAATGCTTGTGGATTTTGTGATACTGACTTGCATATAGCTTGATAAGATCAAATCTAAATCAATGAAAACCTCTGTTATTATCTAGAATCAAATGAAATTGTGGGTTGAAGAGTAGATTCACCAAGTGATGGCTCAATGAATGTCTATTGAGCCATAAGCTTTTGAATTATTGGACTGTCCCTCTTTCAAGAAGACAGTCCATCTTTCATGACAGGCAGATAGATATGATCACCCCACCCCCACCCCCACCAAATGTCTCATGAAAATGAAACTCCAGTTTGATATCAATGCAAATGAAATGAACTACACTTATATCTCAAGCTGGAATTATGCAGTTCTTGAATAACAGAAGGAGTTAAATGCATTGGGGTGATGTAATGTCATTGCTATGTCAATATTGGTGGCATTGCATGCATTTTACATGCTAAGATAGGTATCAGTTCAATGCCGGAGCTTAGATTTTCAGTTGAAAGGCCAGGCTCTAGCAGACTTCAACTTTACTTGGATAAATACAGTGCAACAGGTGAATAACGATAAATACTCAGATAAATACAGCATAGCATGACACTAAATAATAGCAAAACATTAATTTTATCTTCAAAAAAGATTGATGTAAATAAATTTCTTTTCCTCAAAAAACAAAAACAAAAAAAAACACTCTACAAAATCCTGTATTACATAATTTTTGAAGTAGTGATGGTTTACATATGGTACATCTACTAGAACACCACTATGAACAAAGCCAGGAAAAGACTTAGATGCATTCATTAGATATTCCTACAAGGTTTTTCTTTAGGTCAGACAATAAAAGGAAAAATAAAGTGAAGCAAACATAAGATGGTAATTCAAGTGAGCCGATAGGTTTGATTTTCAGCATACTGCCAATACTACTATTAACAAGGTGACATTACCTAACATTTTCAAAGTAATAAAATCAAAACAGTGAAATTTATCTGAATGATGTATTATTATGGAGACAAAAAAGAAAAACTAACATGACTAATGTGAATGCTGAACATAAGAGATAACCTAAAGCTGCCATCTTATCCCCATCAGACAAATACAAAGTATATATTTCTGCACAAGCTATTACACAAAAATCAATAAAGAACTTTCAAGTAGACTGTGCCAAAAGAAGGGGTTTTAAGTGAATGATAGGAAAAATAAGCATGCATAAAACTCATTAAATATTTATACTGTATCATCTTTTGCAAAAACACTTCAGGAATTTAAAAAGAAAATCTTAATGTAAATAGTAATTATCATTCATTGCCTTGTCATTAGAAAAAGAAAAGCTACTTGAATGATTTAGCTCTGTCGTTTAACAAAATTTATCAGACTTTAGAAATTTAATACAGGACTCCCTTGTGTTATAGAAGCTTGTTTAGGAAAACATGGAGTTTCATAATGCAAAATGTATTTCTGACTTCCAAAAACTTACTTTGATTTCAAACCAGAATGATTTCAAACTAGAATCAAACATTGTCTTTTCACGTTTCTCCTTAGATATTCTATAAGAATAATTTAAAGGAGTTTGGAATCTTGAGATAAGGTGAATCGGAAGTAAAACTGCTATTCCTATTGCAATATGGCTTTCATCCTCTAAACTCATACTAATACAGAATGAAGAGATAAGCACAATAGTTACCAAATATCTTTTGTTGTATATATAAGGAGACATTATGCTTCCTATTGTGTAAGGAAATTTCCAGAGCAGATGAGGAGAGAGTAATACAAGGAGTAAAGAACAAAGATGAGGCATGTGTGCGTTTTAGGGATTAAAAGAATAGTGATGGCTCAAAGTAGACAGGTGGGTGCAGGGGAGTACTATGTAGCAAGCAATTCTGTAGAGGAGAAACATAATTACTGCAGAGGAAGCAGAAAAATAACATAACTGGCCAATGACTGAATCATTACACTATAACAGATTTCGAAGATGGTTATTTAACCTAGAATATCATTGAATAAAAGAAGTGTTGAGCTTTCCAGAATCAACTATTTTCCAAATGTTTCTTGGATCCAAAGAGAAAAAGCCTAGTTAATTCATGGCGAAAATACTTATCTGCAATTATCTCTCATGAAGGATTCAGTTTTAGCATTACCAAAATTATTTTCAAGAAACAAAACTTGCTTTTTGTATTTCAATAAAAGCCTTTTTTCTTTTGAACACTAGCATCCTAAGCTAAATTTAAAGATAGCCATCTACATAATTTATAAATTTTATTGTAATTGTTCACTCAACTACTGAAACATGGGAGAGATAGAAATAGAGAGCTTTCTTTTAAACTGAGAGTTGTTCATAGGAAGCAAGTCTTCTTCCATGAAGTAAACATTTGTTTTATCAGATTTCCATTTGATAAAGTGTAGTACTGTAGCAAGTGGATGTTTGGTAGGATTAGCTAATATTAGCAACTGAATGAAACAGCAAGTTTAAAGGTTGAGATGAAGGGGAGGTATATAGCAACAGCATAAGAGTGAATATAGTTGGTGGCATTTCACTGAAAGTTAACCCTTTAGCATTTAAACTGACCATATCAGGCCTAAATATTCTATTTGTTTTATGTTCAAACTGGCCAGATCTGGTCTCTCATCAATCTCTCTACAATGTCATTCTAAAAGTAAAACAACTATATAATCAAAATCTCAAAACAATGAAATAATGCATGATTAATTCAAAATGATGTGAATAAACAAGCATTACATTTAACAGAGTAATCTGAATGCTAAAGGGTTAATGATTAAGGAAAATTTTAAAGAACTTTGCAACTATCAGTAATGATAGGGTGTGTGATGGATAATACTCTTAGGAACGAGAGAAGTTTGTCAAGTATTAGATTTCAATTGGACATAATCGATTGTAAAAGATTTGGGATGGTGTGATTAAAACAATGCAGTTTGAAGCAGTTATTTTACAGCTGGTCATATATAGTTGTAACAGAACTTGTTGACCAAGGTTAATAGTTGATTTGTATTGCAGTTAACACCAGCCAAGTCTACCCTTTTACAGAAGGCATCTTTATATTTGGGAGGGAGGTGGGGGTTGATCAAAAATATATCTCACTGACATTCTTTAGAACAGATTTTTATCAGATTTGATATTAAGTGCAACAGTTTGTTCTTTTTTACATTATAGTTCTTAATCCTTTTTATAAATTTTGTAATGCTTTAGACCATCTGTTTCATGAAATAGGTAGTCAGTGGGTCTAAGATGTAACATTAAATAGACAATGTACACAAGATGTGCCTAACTCACACTAATTCATCTGAATTCTCCATACTGAGGTTATCAATGTAAAATTATGGCTACTAATGTCTCAAGTTCTAATTGGAAATTCTTATGTCTACATTTAATTGGTATTAATATATATCTCATAAATACTTTCCAAGAACTGAGCAAATATTTTAAAAAACAAATTTCGAAATCTTGAACAGAATTAGTTTTGTGACTAACTTATAGATTAACTACAATATAAAGTCCCTAAACCATAATAATGAAAATCACGTTATACTAAAAATGTAACACAAACATACATGAACAGAAGAGATAACTTTTAATACATATTGCTGCTACTAGCTATGTTGTATGTTAACTAATGCCAATAACGTGGCTTTATTTTAAAGATTTTAATATAAAATTAGAAAAAAGTTTATACATATAAAAAAGCAAAATGAGCAAAGTCAGAGTAATAGCATAAAAATTTTGAACATATCTATAAACATCTGAATACCATTATTTAAAAATCAATGAAACTACCAATATCCAACCAACCATATTATTTTCTGGTACATATATAATGAAAAAGTTGCTTTGAGCATACAATCATTTTTAAATACTTTGACAATCGACTAATGTGATAGTCTTTTCGAAACATTTTTACCACCAACTTTTCTGGTATATTATTATATTTTTGGAGCAAATATTACATTTACTAATGTCAACTATTTGCTGAACTCTATGTGTTACCTATGTCTGTATTATGTTTACAGGGTCAAAGAATAATGTACCGTTCAGTCACTGGCCAAGAATATAACTTTGGATAGGCAGAATTTAAAATTCTCTCTAAATGAGGAGTTTTTTTGTTATTTTATTATAATTCAACATAAGGTGGGATTTATATACTAAAAGAAAAACTATTCAGCTTAAAAATTCAGTTACAATGTTTTTAAGTTAACATACCAGGTTGAGAAAAAAGAAAACACTGACCACACTATTGTATTCTTTAAATACGAAAATCTTACTTCTAAGCAATAGTGAAGTGATTCATCTTTGCACTTTAGTGAATACAATAAATAATGATCTGTTAGTGACTAAGATTTCTTCATCTCTGTTATTAAATTGAGTCAGAACTTTTAACTACAATTTAAATTGGTTAGCATCTATTTTCTTTTCTTTTTTTTTATAGCAGATTCTAATCTATTTTGTAATTATTTATTTTTTAAATTACTGATGAGTATTGGAATTCACTTAGTAAAATATTCTAATTTCTTGTAATCCTTATTGCTGACTAATGCTAAATTAGTTGACATTAACTACTCCAACAGACTGGAGAGATGAATAGTTCATTAACTAATGATGTATCATTTGTTCTATACATATTCCAAAAGGTATTCAGGTTACCAGATAACCTTGAAAAAAAAAAAAAAAAAAAAAAAAAATACAACTTTACAATAAATTAACCAATTACTCAAAACACAAAAACATATCCTTGCATACCAAATGATTAATGAAATACGTTATCATTTACTCAATAATTAAATCTGAATAACCTAAATAAAAGTATAGTATATGCAGTATAAAGAAATGCTTATATTTCCAAATTGGTATATATACAGAATTCACTGAGAAGATTCATTCTACCTCATTTCAGAGTTTCTATTAAGTAGTGTATCCTAGGCATTTTAAAATTCACTTTTTTTATTTAAATATATATATATATCAAATTAGTTGATGCTTTTGAAAATGTGATTCTTGAATTTAAGATAGTTGCTCAACATGATTTCACATGCCATTTAAATACAAAAATATAATTTCTTGTGTAAAAGAAATTAGGACTGCAGATAGATCAAATGATAGTGTACACAGCCAGGTTTTCAAATTGGTAAATTAAATTAAGAAGCTATTACTTTATTTAGAAATGGAAATACACATATTTTTAAAAAACTTTTCTATCGTTAAGCTACTGGAATAACCGAGTTCAGTTAGTGTGATCCTTGGTGACAAAAGGATTCCTTTTCTACACTGAAAGCCAATTATGTAAACAAACACTAGGATCTACATACAACTGAAGAAAGAGTAGACTCACAAACTTTAGAATGCTCACTACACTTCCTTTGAAATCATTTAACAACCATGAATAAAAACCTAGTACCTAATCTGCCAGATTATAAAGACTGAGTCCCAATGGAAAGTAGTCATCAAAATATTCAAAGCTGAGTAGTTTCTCCTTTAAGAAAGTACCTCGCTTCCACTTTCATGTGCATAGTATTTAGTCATCAGTTTTCAATGTCTAACTGCTACACTAAGTAAACAAAATTTCCTACTGGTTATTTGTATCCTCTCCAATCCCTAAACCTTCCATTCACTTATATTAAATTTAACCCTTTGGCATCTAAACCAGTCATATCTAGCCAGAGTAGTCTATTTGTTTAATGTTCAAACTGACCAGATCTGGCCTCTAACACTTAGCAAAAAATGTCATTCTAAAAATATACAATCACTTCATGGAAATCTTGAAGCTATAATATACGATTAATTCAAAACAATGAAAATAGAATACATTCAACAGAATAATCTGAATGCTAAAGGATTAAAAGCTATGGCTCTGCAGTTAAGAAACTTTGCAAGTACACAGTTTTAGGTTCCATCCTGTTGCATGACATCTCTGGTTAGTATCTTCTATAACCTCAGGCTGACCATAGTTTTGCAAATGAAATTTCATTGACAGAAAGTGTTTGAAAAGCCATCAAAGGTGTGTGTTTCAACATTGAAAGGCATGAAATAACATGCCTTATTTAAAAATAGGAGGGGCTGGTGTCAGAGAGGACATTTGTCCATAGAATACTCAAGAAGTCTTATTCAACCCATAGTAGAATAGAAAAAAGTAGGAATATAAACAAAGGTGCTTCATTATTTAAAAACAAACAAATTTATCAATTATAACAAACTTCAAAATGCTAACTAGCCACTAGTTTGATCTTAAAGGCAATCTAAGACAGGAAATTTATCTCCAGAGAGTAATTAGCTCCTTTCGAAACCAAATAGGTGGTTATGAATTTATTTTGTGGAGGAAAATGGGAGTGGAAACCGATGTCAAAAGGTTTATCTTCAAATTGTACAATCAGATATTTTATACAAATGGGGAAACACAAACTCAAAGTGGTACACTGTTTTGTTCTTTGAGACAGAGGACAAGCTAACAGTGATATATTAGTCATGGCTGTAAGAAATAAATAAAAAAGATGACAAGAAAGAAGCTATCAGGAAAGTAGACCTACATATGTATAGAGGCAAAAAAAAAAAAAGATAAAAAATAAGGCTTCAGTAAGGAGTAGGATGTTTGCAACTGCTCTATGCCGTGATGTGTCATGTGAAGTGTTTTACATAAGACAGTGTGTCAATACAAAACATGTCATTGAAAGAGAAGTTTCAAATAACTCCAGCAAATTTGCCCTCTGTGGCCATGAAAAGAAAGGTGTGGAAATAGGTCAATGAGAAGTCGCTGATGAAAGAATATGGAAAAATTACAAGACTATAGTCAAGCCAACAGGAAGAACTGCTATAGGGATCTAACAAAAAAAAAAAAAAAGAAATTAAAATAAAAGTTGCTCTAGTATGTTCAGATATAAAGGTGTTAAAAGCATCTATGTCAGATGTTACATAAGATATTTGTTCTGGGAAGATTTTATTCCAATCATTTGACTGGAATAAAGGCACAATCTCAGATACAAAGATAAAGATTGAGTTAGTTCTTCATGTACAAAATGTAGTTTGTCTATATGCTGTGTGCACAAGTATGATGTCATATGGAAGAAGAAAAAAAACTCTCAGACACATATGTAGCAAAAAGTGTTTGAAATTAAATTGAAGATCTTGACAAGTTAGATTGTGTTTGAAAAAATAAGATGTCACTGGAGTAAAGCAGATAGAGAAATATTTTGCAGGCATCTAAGTCCAAATTAGATGGAAAATAGAACAATGATTTTACATCACGCTGTCCTCTAGTCTACAAAATGACACCATATTTATTACTAGATAAAATCAAATTTGGCAACAAATACAAAATTTCGTGTACTTCAAATATCTAAAGTCCAAAATTACAAAGATATCAGACTGCATTCAGACAATGGTAAAAAATAAAATAATACAAGAATAACATCAAAAGTTAGAAATAGTTATAGAGTTGACGTATCTAAATAGTTTCATTTATCATAAAATTTTAATTTCGTTTTTGTGAAACAGTATGCAGTTGTGAATTGTAAATTCTTTAATCACTCATTCTCTTACTACCAAAGTAGTAGCTGCTATCACAGCCTCTCTATCACTCGTGTTTGTTTCTCTTCCATTATTCACCACAACATCATTTAACATCTGTTGTCCATGCTGGCATGAGCTGGATGGTTTGATCAGGACTGTTAAGCTGAGGGGCTGCACCAGACTCCAGTCTGATTTGGCATGGTTTCTACAGCTGGATGCCCTTCCGAACACCAACCACACAATGCCAGTTGTGTGACACCAGCATCAGCCACATTGCCTGCATGAGGCCCAACACTTGAAAAGGTGCTTATTATGTGCCGCTGGCACAGGTGCTAGTTACATGACACCAGCATTGGCCACATTGCCTCCAAGAAGTCCTACATTTGAAAGGTGCTTCTTATGTGCTAGTCACATGACACTGGCATTGGCCATGATTACAATTTCACCTGAATTGATAGGTCTTCTCAAGTACAGCATATCACCAAAGGTCTTGGTCACTAGTCATTGCCTTCTTTTTCCAGCTCTTATACCAACCTCTTACACCAATAAATCTTTTTCTCCCATTGTATTTTCACTTATCTCACCATCTCAAAGCTCAGTTTCTATCATCACCCTCTCTTCTACTCTAAGAATGAGCTATTTAATCTTGCAAGGTACATGGTAACATCACTGGTATCAAAATAAAATGCACTTAATACACTGTAAAGTGGTTAATGTTAAGTCATCCAACCATAGAAACTGTGCCAAAACTAAGATGCGTGAATGAGATATGGTTCTCCAACTAGTGCTGGATTGGGTCAAGATGACTTGTCCAACACATGCCAGCATGGAAAAAAACAGATGTGATGATGACAATGCATACTTTAACCCTTTTGATGCCAAACCACCTGAGACTACCCCAGCTTGCATGATAGCAACTTCCTGATTTGAAGTGAACTAAAACCCTTCCATCATGTTAATTTATGTTCTAAACATCTTAATAATGACAAAGTTATTCTACTGAAGTCTCCATCATTTTCAAACTTGAAACAAAGGCAGTGTATTTTAACAGAACTATGGAAGCATAAGGGTTAATATGAAATAGAGATAACAGAGTTGCAAAGTATAAGCTACAGTAAGCAAAAAAAAAAAAAAATGTGCAAAGGTGGATATTTTAGTAAGTTAGTACAAAGTGAAGTTTTCAAGAGGTGTAAAGCTTGCAATGCTCACAGCTCTTGTGGTAAGTTTTCTTTTGTCTAATTCATTCTTATAATTTATAAAAGGTTAACAAATTGAAAGTGCTACATTTAGAAATTTTAGCAGCATGCAAAAATTACAATATCTTAATCCAAGAAGACAAAGTGTAACTCCAATATTACAGGTAAAAGGTTAAAACTAGCAGAATATGTGCATACATGTTTTTCTGGTTACAAACACAAATTATATACAAAGATATTTTTATAAGAAAAAATATATTTAAAAAGGATCTTTGATTGCAGCCATTGATGGGTTTTGGTGAACAAATCAACCCCAGTGCTTAATGTTTTAAGTCTGGTATCTATCAGTCTCTCTCGCTGAAACTACTAAATTATGGGGGGTATAAACAAATCAATAACAGTTATCAAGCAGCGAGGTGAACATATAGACACATGACATGGAATGAGGTGGTGAAGCATGATTTTCAAATGTTAGGCCTAACGGAGGTGATGACAAGTGACTGAGACCTTTGGTGATATGCCGTGCTTGAGAAGACTTGCCAAGCCAAATTAAATCATAGTGGTGGCCGTTACCAGTGTCGTGTAAATGGCACTTGTGAAATCGTAATCATGGCTGTTGCCAGTGGCATGTAAATGGCACCCATGCTAGTGGCATGTTAAAAGTACCCATTACACTTTGGGAGTGGTTGGCATTAGGAAGAGCATGCAGCCGTAGAAACCATGCCAAATCAGATTGGAATTTGGTGCAGCCCTCTGGATTACCAGTTCCAGTCAAACTGTCTAACCCATGCCAGCATGGAAAGTGGATATTAAATGATGATATGTATACAACAAGCTTCCACACAGTTTCTGTCTACCAAATTCATTCACAAATTATTGGTAAGCCAGGGGCTATAGTAGAAGATACTTGCCCAAGGTGCTGCATAAGAGGAATTAACCCAAAACCAGGTGGTTATAAAGTGAGCTTCTTAAGTACACACCCATGCCTGCGCTGATAAACAGCTATGATTCAATCACAAAAAAAAGTAAAGTTACATTTCAACAAATGATTTTTTACAGAATCCTGTAGCTAGTGATCAGAGAAAAACTAAAACTATGAAAGAAATTCAAATAAACTAAAGACATCTATGAAAAAGTTACAACAGCTACAAGTTACATTCCTAACATAGATACAAATATTAAATCCTTTAACATTTAATATGGCCATATCTGGCTGAAATATTCTACCTGATTTATATTCAAACTGGTCGGATCTGGTTTCTCACACTTACCCTACAATGTCATTGTAAAAATAGCAATCACATCATTGAAATCTCAAAGCTACACGATAATGCATGACTAATTCAAAACAATACAAATAAATAAGCATTACATTAGATGGAGTAGTCTGATAACCAGAATGCAAAAGGGTTAAATTTTCATTGAATCTAAACTACTCAAAAATCAACTCTGCCACTTGTACTCTTAGGTGGTCATTTTATAAATAGAGTATTTCTTTACTAAATCCCAATCTTGCAAATATTTCAAATAATTTTTTTTATCTAAAGAATTCCTTTTATCCAACAAGTTCTAAATTTCATTAACTTTACAATTTTAACTTATGTAATGCCACCTTAATTTTCCTTTCCACACATAGTCTAAATGAGATTAAATAAGTCCTTTGTGATCTGTCTATGGATGACTAACTTTTTCAGAACCAATTTAAGCTACTTCACAAACCTTCATTGGTCTGGCTGGGTTTCATTGAAACAGATCAATATTATTCCTTGGTATTAATATATATTCAATCAGTAGCAATTTTTAACCCAGCATTGTCCACTATTATCATATGTTGATTTCCAATTCTACACTTGGCACATTCAACAAACTACAGTCAGTTTGTTACCATCTACACTCTTAATTAAGTATTATTGTTAGGTATTTGATATATTCATTAAACTACATTAAAAAGAGAAAAGACAAAAGCACTAATAGAACTTCAAACTAACTTTTAATGCAATTTATTTCATGAGGATTACTCTCTTATTGCATTCTTTTATTCCTTTCCTTGTTTTAGTCAACTGGACAGCAGCCATGCTTCAGCAAGGTCTTAATACCCCATACTAATTTTTAAAATTAGTACTTTTACTTTCAACCTCCTTTTGTGAGACATAAGCTGACATTGGTTGTCCAAACAATGAGTGACTAAAACACATTTTATACACAAACTTTCCTCTCTATGTATTTCTGTTTACCACATTAACTCACATGATACTGGTCAGTTCACGGCTATAATAGAAGACACTTGCTGAAGATGCTGAATCTGTAGCATGGTTGTGAAGCAAACTACTTAACCATACAGCCATGCCTGCACCAAGACATGTATGAATAATCTGAAACAATGTTGTTGTTTAGCTCCAATTCAGTCCTGATCCTGGATACATGATCAATAGTGCTTTAACCAAGACTATTCTCTCCTTTTGTTGGGCAATGTGAAACTAGGACTACATTATCCAATGTATTCCTTTTTCTACGACCAGATAATAATCAGGAAATTTGGCTACTATGAGCTGGTTAAATGATCATGCAGAGGCTCCCATATAGGTTTATTCTGAGTTACTACAGTTGTTCAGTTAGCTCTGATTAAGCAAATGTGATTAATAGTATTCCAGCCATGATTATCTGGTCTTTTGCTATTTCTAGGACTACATTGTCCAATGTGTTGTTTCCTTCTTAAAACAGTAGCCTGTGACTAGTGATTTGATTGCTATTTCTAACAAGTAACAGCACTGAGGCTATGTTGTTGGCTCATTTGAGTTACCGGTTATATTACTGATGGTTTCAGTCAAGTGTCAATATCTAACATCCACCTTTATCACTGACCGGGTGACATAATGAAAGAGTTTCTTTTATCCATCTATCCATCTTTTCTACTCACTATCCCAAGGAAGGGATAGAGTCTTCAGGCACCTCCTCCATAGGGGCCTATCAGAAGCAGCCATCTTAACACTTTCTGGCTGGATTCCCAAGCATGACCAACTATCATTCCAGTCACTTGTTCATTGTACCAGAGCTCTGACTTCTCAATGTGAGATTCAACCTAGGGAGTCTCTCTGCTCTCCAAGCTACACACCCTGTTGAGTACATGCAATCATACTTTTTCGTTCATTACTCAACATTCATGACAGTGAGGATAGGCATGAAAACCAAATTAATGATAGCAAGTTTGGCTGTTTTACCAACCTCTCTTTTCTGAGGATTGAATGATGGAGTTGGCATATTATTGTGTCAGCACCTGCAGTTCAAGCATCCATTACTTGTGAATATGGCCCCGAGATACTTAAACTTCACTTGTCTCAGCATGTTCCACTAACACGCAGATTGGTACTGAGAAATATTTTATATTTACCAATTTAATTTACATAACCATAATGTTAAGCATTTTGATTTCAGTTGCAATGAACATTGTTATTATTGTTTAGCTGCAACCAATAATAATAGTAAAAAACAAAACACAGAAAAGAAAATACTGGAAGAAATATTCAAACATAATTACAATACTGATTAAATATTAGCTATTGAAGACTATTAAATTAAAACAACACAGCTATTAATTTTAAAAACAACCAAACAAAAAAAAAGACAAGTGTTTATTTTCATATGAAATTTAAGTCCCAATTATCAGATCACTATAATGTTTGCTTAAAGCTGGCCAGGTAGCACTTTTAAAATAAGAGGATAAGCAACAACCTCAGATTGGAAATGACTACTTAACTATTAACTACAATAATTTCTTTTTCCCAGTTTAGAATCTATCTATCCTAATTAGGGAAAGCAAATCTCTACTCAAGAGCAAACTAAACATTGAACTTGGCCTAAGAATCAACTTATCCATTGTATGCAATGATTAATTTAAACATTCACAATTAATTATAAATCTCTATTTCCATAAAGCAAGTAATTTATATTTGTTAAAAAATAAACCTACTTTTTAGCTTCTTCTAAATGGCAAAGATATTCATAAGCCATATTCTGTTTTCTCTTCTCATCCATTTCCTCAGCGGAAAGCCGTTCATCGTCGAGAGCTGAAAAGGGATGAAAAAGAAAACAATTTAATTACCTTTTTAATAACACAGTTAAGAGTACTTGATTTTGGAAGATGACAAGAAGCAAAAACATAAAATTAAAAATAACCACGACACTACAACAATATCTCACAATATGAAAACCTGGAACAGTTTGTTCTGTTCATGAGAAATCTGATTACTTCTATATTAAGATTAGAAGTATCCAATTAGAAAATTTTGATAGTTTTATAGTCTGGTATAATTGATGTTCTAATTGGTTCAAACAGAAATAAAATAAATGAAACTGATCAAGCATACAGTATAGCAAAGACAATGATATGTAAAAATTATACAAATATACAGCTTTTATCATGCATAAACACTTGGAGAAATTTAATCAAAATTACATTTGGCATGTCTAGTGTTAATCATGAAACTATATCTAAAATATTGTGCATTATTTTTAATCTTTGTCGAAAGTCTAACAATTTTCAGCATTTTTGGTATTGTTAAGCTGTATTAACCCTTTAGCATTTAAACTGGTCATATCCAACCCACACCCATCCTACAGTATTATTCTAAAAATAAAGTCACACCATCAAAATCTTGAAGCTGAAATAGTGCATGATTAATTCAAAAAATAATAAATAAGCATTACACTTGACAGAGTAATCTAAATACTAAAGGTTAAATGAATACTTTGTACTTTTCAACTTAACATTTGTTCTACCATGTAAAATATGCTACCCCAAACTCATTCAAACCTTATACTGCACAAATCTTTCTAGCACTCCCATCTTCCACAACAGTTTGTATGACAAGAACAATTCTTCTCACAAACTAAAAATATTTTAGAATTCCCATATGCTTCCAGTTATTAAAAGTTTCTTTGGTCTAATACAACCTATACTCTTTTACTTGTTTCAGTCATTTGACTGCGCCCATGCTGGAGCACCGCCTTTATAGTTGAGCAAATCGACCCCAGAGATTATTCTTTGTAAGCCTAGTACTTATTCTATCCGTCCCTTTTGCTGAACCGCTAAGTTACAGGGACGCAAACACACCAGCATTGGTTGTCAAGCGATGCTTGGGGGACAAACAGACACACAAACATATACACACATACACATATATAAATATATGATGGGCTTCTTCCAGTTTCCGTCTACCAGATCGACGCACAAGGCTTTGGTCGGCCCGAGGCTATAGTAGAAGACACTTGCCCAAGGTGCCATGCAGTGGGACTGAACCCGGGACCATGTGGTTGGTTACAACAGACATTGCATTTGGAATAGGAAGAGGCCAGCATCATTTCACATTCTTGAAAACCATCAATAATTGATGGAATTGACAGCTTGGGTAACAAATATTTTAGTGAAATATTCATACACAAGAAACTAAACCAAATCCATCCACAGAGTAAAAGTTTCAACTATAGGTACAAGGCCAGAAATTTTGTAGGGGCAAGTTGATTACATGGTACTTATTTTATTAACCTTGAAAGGATGAAAGGCAAGGTCGATCTTGACAATTTGAACTCAGAACATAAAACCAGAAGAAATGCCATTAAGCATTTTGTCCAGTATGCTAATGATTCTGCCAGCTTGCTGCCGTCCATTGAATAATAAGAAATAAAAGCTAACCCTTTTAATACATAAATTGGATACATCATTCAAAATGTAATTTCCATTAACTACTGGAAGTTATTTTACTGCACAATGTTGAAATAAAGCTCTCCTTATGTTGTGAAAAGGGGAGACATCCCTACAGATTTCTAAACATCTCACCAAACCAGTAGGTTGTCAAGACAAAGAGATACAAACACACACACACATTTACAGCAGGCTTCTTTCAGCTTCTGTCTACTAAATAAATTCCATGCTTTGGTTAGTCTGGGGCTATAGCAGAAGTCACCTGCTGAAGGTGCACACAGTAGGACCGAACCTGAAATCATGTGGTTGGGAAGCAAGCGTTATCTGCGCGCGCACGCACGCACGCATGCACGCATGCACACACCTCTCTGATTATGAGTTATATTCTTAATGTGAAAATGAAGAACTGAAAATCACCAATCTCCTCAAAACTCAACTGCAAATTTTAATGAATAAAAAGAAAGATTTACTTCAAACTTTATCTTCAACTAAGATTTACTTCAAACTTTATCTTCAACTAAGATTTTCCATTTGTCTTAGATTCATTAACTCTTAAAGTTAATCACCAGAAGAAATGTTTAAGAGATGTTCTCACATCATATTAGCTCTAGCAATATTTCAGATTAACCTAGTTTCCAAAAACTAAAATTCATTGAAAACAAAAGAAACAGTAATGAATATATGAAACTGAAAAACTGTATGCCATCATATTTCTCAAAATGTTACTGTAATATTTTTGAATAAATTTTAGATGAACTCATACAAAGTGAATAAATAATGCAAATAAATAGATTAAAAAAATATTTATCATAAAAGTTCAAAAGTTAAAACACTTATTCAAAGTTAAAGCTCAATGTTCAAAGAGACAGACGCAGACAGGCAGGGAGGGAGGCAGACGCAGACAGGCAGGCAGGCAGGGAGACAGATGCAGACAGGCAGGGAGACAGATGCAGACAGGCAGGGAGACAGACGCAGACAGGCAGGGAGACAGACGCAGACAGGCAGGGAAGCAGACGCAGCAAGACAGGCAGACAGGCAGAGAGACAGACAGACACGCAGAGAGAGAGAGAGAGAGAGGCAGAGAGGCAGACAGATGCAGACAGACAGACAGAGAGAGACAGAGACAGACAGACAGAGAGAGACAGAGGCAGACAAGCAGAGAGAGAGACAGAGACAGACAAGCAGAGAGAGAGAGACAGAGACAGACAAGCAGAGAGAGAGACAGAGACAGACAAGCAGAGAGAG
>NC_068982.1:27903074-27911826 GCF_001194135.2 Octopus bimaculoides
ACAGACAGACAAGCAGAGAGAGAGACAGACAGACAAGCAGAGAGAGACAGACAGACAAGCAGAGAGAGACAGACAGACAAGCAGAGAGAGAGAGAGAGACAGACAAACAGACAAGCAGAGAGAGAGAGAGAGACAAGCAGAGAGAGAGAGAGACAAGCAGAGAGAGAGAGAGACAAGCAGAGAGAGAGAGAGAGACAAGCAGAGAGAGAGAGAGACAAGCAGAGAGAGAGAGAGACAAGCAGAGAGAGAGAGAGAGACAAGCAGAGAGAGAGAGAGACAAGCAGAGAGAGAGAGAGAGAGAGAGAGACAAGCAGAAAGAGAGAGAGACAAGCAGAAAGAGAGAGACAAGCAGAAAGAGAGAGAGAGACAGAAAGAGAGAGAGAGACAGACAGATACTAGATACACACCCGACAGACTCCCAAACACACATCCACACACCAGACACACACACACACCCAAAACACCCAGATACACACCAGACCCCCTCCATCACACACACACTACAACACCCAGACCCTGCCAAAAGCACACATGTGGGTGATCCGGACAGATACAGGCCAACTGACAAGCAGTCCCTGGCTAGTTGACCAACAGACATATTTAGCAGATTGAATCTCTCAACTTTGGATTGGGTTATTTATCAAAAAGGAAAACTGTTTCTAGCCATCTTAATACCAGCCATTCAACAAAGATTTGTCAAAGAAGGTACCAAGTTAAGAAAATTTGTTAAGATTACTAATTACAGCAAGGTTTAAACACATGATTAGTCATACAATAATCTACAACCTTTGCCTCATATTCTCTATATTATAAAAAGTTTAGAATGATAAAAGTAAAACTATTTAGTATCAGGAAAAGCAAAGAAATCTTCAGGATAAATAATTAAGGTACAAACAATTACAATGAAACTGATGAAAAATATTCTACACTATTCCATCTAAAAGTAAAATATTTGTACTAGATTGTGAACAAAGTTGTTTAAACCATCACCTTGGAAACAGAAACACTTTAAATGTCATTATCTCTTGTTTACTGTATTCTAAGCAGCAACTTCTATCTTCTAGTTAAGGAAACAGAATTGCTATAAAACTTTATTTGAAATGAGATATCCTGCAGCCAAGGTGGATACTTTCATGAATTCTGTAACTGGCTTCCATACTGAGAAAAAAGTGACAACTGAAAACCTGGTCCAAGGAAATATGTAGCTTGTTCATACCCAAAGGAAAACATAATGGAGAAAAACAGTCACCAATATCATGCAATTTAATTTACTAAAATAAACTCTGAGAACATAAATTTGGTTTTTATCGAAATGTTTCTAACAAAAATGTAAATTTAATCTCGGTCAAAAATATTCACCTTCAAAACAGGAAAAAACAATGAACCAGCAGATCATTGATCTTGTTAAATGAAATCAGCTTCTTATTTTATATTAAACACCATGCACAAAGACATGAAGACAATAGTTTCTCAACTTATTTTTATTATTTTTTTTACTAAGTTTTGGGTCAAGTAAAGTAGTAAGATGTTTAATACTGACAAAATATTTACATTGTGTTATCATAAAAATATTCTCTTAATGGTTTGCTTTAAGTGTTTATCAATATTGGCAGTCGCTGTGAGGCCAATAAAAGGTTATAGATACAGATACATGTTTTCTTTGAGTGTATTATTAGATAAAATGCCATTAAATAATAATTTTTTTTTGATTTGGGCAGATGGCCAGCAATTTTTACTGATACTTTATCATATCAACCTTGGAGAGGTGAAAGGTAAAGTTGATCCCAGAGGGATTTCAACTTGGAATGTAAAGAGCCAGAACAAAGATAGATTCAAATTCAAATTGGCGACTGCTGCATTTGTTGATAACAAGCTGATGCCAGATTCTCACACAAGAAGCAAATTAGTTCTAAGTTAAAGGTCATCATACAATTGAAATGATTATTAGCCGAGTGATGAGATAGCTCTGTCCCATCCAGCATGTTCTATTCAAGTCATGGGTAAAAAGGACAAGAAGGTATATCTACTTGTGATTATGCAGGCATGTAAAACAATTACTGAAAGAATGGTACACAATACAAAGTCATACTCACTTGTCAGTGATTGCTGTAATTTTTTGGTTTTAATTATCAGTTGAGGAAAACAGTTTCTTAGAGAAAATTAGCTATGTTACTCATGTTTTTGTTAGAAAAAAGGACTTGAATTTTAAATCTCCTTTCCTCTAAGCATACACATAGAATATATTATGACAGTATTCAAGAGTAATACAACACTTCACAAATATCTCAAAGCCGCCAATAGAAGAGAATACTCCATCCCACGAGGAGATATTGATAAATCAGGTATAGCTGATCATGTATGGAAAAATGGAGACCACCTCCCCCTGTGGGATGATGTTAAAATAATAGATAGAGAACACCACTGGAAAATATGAAAACTAAAAGAAGCAGCACATATGTTAGGACACAACAACCTCCTAAGTAGACTGAGTGCAGATATGAATAGCATATGGGAACCGGTATTAAGGAAGGATAGGAAAATATTAGATTTATAAGCCCTAAAATTCACTCCATAATTGCCCATTGGCATATATATGGCGCAGTGGTTAAGAGCACAGGCTACAACCCCAAGATTCCGAGTTCGATTCCAGGCAGTGACCTGAATAACAATATCGAAAAATACCTCAGGAGTGAGAACCCAGGTTTAAAATTTCCACAAGACACCTGATGAAGGCTGGAGGGTATATCAGCTGAAATGTTGTGTTAACAAGATGAGGACAAATATCTGTCAAATGTAAATAATGTGCATAATTCCTCATCTCTTAGAACTGTACTCCAACAATTATTTCATGTTTACTTTGAAAAAACTTCAAAATTACTTAAGATAAATACAAAAAAAAAAAAAAAGCTTAGCTTAAATGGATCTTGATTAAATGTTCAATAGCAAAATACAGAAACAAAATCAAATACCAAATGGCGAGACAGGCCACAGAAAGAAAATGGTAAAGTATTCAGTTAGTGAATTGAGAGAGAGAGAGAAAGAAAGCATAGTAACTATAGAAAAACGCTAAGAAAAAACAGTATTAGTATGAAAGAAAACAAAATCATAGTGAATATTAAATCTTTGCTCGAGGCAAATAAGAGGTTTTTTCTTAAACAATGTTACATGCAAAGTGCAAAAGAGCAGTACTTTACAGAGATGGAATTTCTAAGATGATGATATAACAATACATCGTTTTAAACAAGTATTCTTAATGGAAACAATATACACCAAAATGCTTTTTGTTTGGATGAGGGTGATTATGAAAAGGCTGATGAAATTTAGAGGAGCATATGTTTAAAAGCAATATGAATATATGGTGTGATCAATATGAAAACAAGTATAAGATGGCTGCTGCCTGTTAAACATATTTGCTGACAGAGGGAAAGATAGATCAAAATGCATTCTTTCTAAAGTAAGGGAAAATGTTTACTAAGGAGTTAAACATAATTTGAGAAGCCTTCTTATATGTGTTTATCTTTGGTTAAGCTACTTTAATCTAAAAATAAGCATGTTTAAATTATAATACGCACTTGACTAACAAGTTATTTTAATTCTTAATGCTAAAAAGGTTTTTCGTTTTTTCCTCAACAATTTAAAGCTACTACCTTCACTGCATAGAACAAAAAACAACATAGAAAACATTTCTAACATTTGTATTGAGAAGAACTATATTCTTCACAAAATAAAGACTTGAAACTCATGACAAAACCATTTTTTTTTTTCTGGTCAGAACAAATCTGACTTAGCTCTATACCCTAATGTATGTAGGTGATTCTATTTCTCTGCAACCTGCTTAAAACGGTAAAATTATTTTCATCTCAAAACTCAAGTTTTGTCTTGTATTTCTCATGTGTTGACTTAAATTATCAAATCACACCTATATAATCCCACTAACCACCAGCAAACTTTACGAAACTAAATCAAATTTTACAAGTTCTCAACCACCTAGCAGTGTTAATATTTTATGCATTGGAGCTGTTACCTTTTATCTTAGTTGTAAGAACCAACATTTACCTGCTAAAATAATCAAGATTTCAAGTTTTTCCGTGAGTATTAATGTTTCTGAGTTGATTTAGTTCGATTACACCTTGCTTTCTATCTTTAATATGTTGTTTTCAAAACAAAGCAGCTATTACACAAATTAGCTGCTACAGTAAACAATTTATCTTAAACTTTGAAGCCACATTTCTAGCAAGTACATTTTAAGTTGTAAACAAAATATGGCTAAAACCAAAAAATAAGTGAAAATATCAAGAAAATAGACTAAGTTGCAACAATTCTCTATGCTAGATAAATGACAAAATTCTAATGCTATCATATTGGTAATATTAGGTTGGAAAGAAATTCCTGTTGCATTTTTGACATGATCACTCTGAGGGTACTTTTTCAGTACTTATAGTAAAATGTGCATTAACATTTCCTATTCTCCCCCTGTTGCAGATTGGTTTATACCATTGCAGTTAAATTTGTATTGATTTCATCTTCTGAAAAATGAGTTTGGATCAGGCTCATATCAGACACTACATGCTGTATGAATTCAAAAGGGGGCTCTTGAGCAAGTGGTAAGAAACATTCATTCTGTCTATGGAAATGAGGCTTTAAGTGGCTGAACATGTCAATGATGGCTTTGCCAGTTTAACTCAGGAAATTTCTCTCTCACAGAATCCCCTCAATCTGGAAGAAACTTGTCAATACTGAGCTTCTGAAAACCATACTTGAGGAAAATTCTAATCAAACTGCTTAAGAGTTAGCAAAACAGTTGAGTTCGGTAAGTCATACTTTGATCATAAAACATCATGCAGTAGGAAAATATCTAAATATGATCAGTGGGTCTCTCATCATCTGACCGATTCTCAGCCTAAGAGTTGCTCTCTGCTCATCATTTAAGAGTAGACTTGCTACTGAACCTTTCCTGGGCAGAATCATCACAAGTGATGAAAAGTGAGTTCTTTATAATCATATCCAATGAAACTGGAAACAGTTAACATTCAATAGCAAAGTAGTTTCCTTCCTAAAAGCAGGACTACACCTGAAAAAAAGTTATGCCCTGTGTTTGGTGAGATATGAAGGGTTATCGTCTATCATGAAGTGTTAAACCAAAATGAAACACTTAATGTAGAGTGTCATTAAATTGAAGTATTGCTCAAAAGTTTGCAGAAAAAGCTCCCATTTTTAGTCAATCGTTAGGATGTTGCACTTTCACAATAATGCAATACTACATATTACCCAAGTCACTTAAGAAAAGATTATAGCACTAAATACGGAAGTTTTGCTTCATCCTCCTTACTCTCCTGACCTTGCTCCACTTGAGTGTTATCTTTTCAGCTCATTGCAAAATTATTTTGCAGAAAAACAACTTATTCATTATGAAGAAGTTAAAAATTATATTGAGTGTTTCTTTGCTTTGAAAGCAGAAGATTCTTGTGCTCAAGGAATCAACAATCAGCCAAATAAATGGACTTGTCAATAATGTGGGGGAAATATCTTGATCAAATATATTATCATTTAAGACCAAAGAAACATTTGTTTCTTTCCCATCTTGAAAAATGGCAGCACTTTCCAACTTGATAGTGTTAGTACCAAGGACAGACACGCACACAGTGTGTGCACATTATCTTAAATATTTATCAATTCTTCCATTGTTGAAAATGTCTAAAGTTAAGTCACAAATTTTATTTTAGTTATATTAGATTAAACATGGAAAAACTATTTTTTGGGGCTGGTGGCCCTACAATGACCTAGTGTCATTTATCTCGATCCCAAATACTATGAGTTTGTTTTTGTCATAGGAAGTCAAATCACATTGCTTTAATCTTCCCCGTTTCTCAATGGTAAAAGTTGCACAGGTCATCGTACAATCATCTCCAAGTCCCAAAGTTCTTAGCTGTCATTGAAATAACTAACCTAAAACCGTTCTTAGTCTCCATCAAATGTAAGTACTTTCCTGTAAAACTTTACTTTTTCCTTTTTTTTTTGTTACTCAGCATATGTCACCCATTTGAGTTTTATGTCCAAATTTGTACAACTCTCATTACATATCAGTTGATGACTTTCAAGTTCAGTCGCATAACTGATAAAATTAGATAATACATCAAATAGACAACAATCAACTAATATTTCCAGGTGTTGTGTATGTTCTGTACTGCGAATCAGCATGCTTATGTTTGACAATAGCATACCTCTTATATATTACATAAACTGCTGCTTCATGTTTAACTGACATCAACGAACAGTTTTTTTTGTTTTTCTTTTAAGAAAAGATGTACTACTAATACTAATCCCCAAATACTGCTTGTCTTTTGAAACAGTTGTTGGTAAATCTCAAACTACAAAACTGAAATTATTTTCTTTATTAAAAATGCTATTTCTTAAACCTCAAGTAATCTGCTCCTGAATTGTTTTAGTTTAATATTGCTAACCCAGAAATAATTACGTACTTATTATCCTTTCTCTTTGATAATTACATTGGTAATTTATACTACTTTTGTAAACACAACATTCCTAGCAATTGTCTTAATTTTCTGGTAACCTACAGAGCAATACTACAGATGACTTACTAAAAAAAAGCATTTCAATCAGATTTTCCCTAATTTCTTATCTTTACTACAGTGTAATTCTTTAGTTCATCATTTTATTCTAACTAAACCTTGAAAATATAAAGGCCGTTTTTCAATTATAATTCTGATTTTTCTCAAATATTAGCAATAAAGCTACTTGTCAGAACCGACATTTGGCTATTGTATGTAATTCAAGTTGAGACAATTTTGAAGTGTATACAAGTTAATATCCAATTAACCTGAAGAGATTTGTCTAGTTAAAATATTAACATATGAAAGTTAATTTAAGAAAACTATCAGCTGTTCAAGCTAATCTAATTAACATTCAACAATAGGATTAGTTTAATCCAGATTAATGTTTGCACTACAACACAATATTTTTCAATGAGTCACTAAACATTCTGTTAATGCAACTCACAGAAATTTGCAGCTTTTACACAAGAATAAATAACTTTTATACCTATAACTAGACAATAGAAAAAGAAATTTCATAGGAGCACCTAAAGAACAAACTTTTCAAATTAATTTATTTAAAAAAATTAATACGAGTTAAAAAAAGATCTAATATAACTAATAATTGTGTATTAATTTCCATTTGAATAAACTAGGAGGCTTAATTCTCATGTTTGCAACAGCAGAAATAACCACAGTAGGGTTAAATGCAGTGACTAGGAAAAATAGGGGTTTAACTAATGTCTTTTGCCCAAGCAAGTAAGAGATACAACTCAAAACATTTCTGTATTTGTCAGCAAAAATACATCCTTTACTTGATGGTACTGTGGCAACTAATTATATGAAATGTTCACGAAGATATTGATACTAGTGGGAAATAAAATTGATAATTTAATTATAATGAAGTGCTGACTGTATATTTAAGTAATAGAAAGGTTAAGTTTGATTCAGAGTACCAACAGTCTTTCCAGAGGTCAAGCAACTGATAAACATACATAAAGAAACTATACCATGGAATTATCGTTTAACATTTTTTTACATGCAGGCATGGGTTGGACGGTTTGACATCAACTAATGAACCAGAGGGTTACACCAAGCTCTAATGTCTGCTTTGGCATGGTTTCTACAGCTTGATACCCTTCTTAATGCCAACCACTTCACAGAGTACCAGGTAAAATTTTCATGGCACCAACAATGGTGATGTCACTAATTACCTGCAAGACATGATACCTTAATTGAGTGGGCCTCGTCTGGCAGGTACTTTGCTAGAAAACTTACACTTAAAAAAAATAAAAGTCGTATCCCATTAAATAGATACCTGGCAAACACAGGCGATTAGGACGTAAGCTACAACTGAGCTGATTCTACAATCTAATTATTCCCTGTCCATACGATGTTGCTAATGCTCATGGGAAAGACACGAGCATCACAGCAATTCTTTACATTGGCCATTCAAATAGTTCTTGTGCTGTAGAAATCAATATTTTTTAAATACACAAACATTAATTTGAAAAAAAATATTAAAATGTATACATATATGTAACCATCACAGATGGTTTGGATATTAAAAATAAAGATTGCTTAGCATATTCCAAGATATGAGTGAGATGGAGATGATACAGAAAGTAAAAAAAAAAAAAATGACAGTAGATGCATTATTGTATTTTCTTTGGTACTTCATTGTTGTAAGCTTAAATGTCCCCTCGAGGTCAACTTTGCTTTTTCAACTCATGTAATAATACACTTGAGAGTAATCTTTGTTGACTGAACTTCTGTGCAACTAACCTATGAAATAAATTCTTTGTACAAGTTTTCATAATCTTAAAAGCAAAAAGACTGTTAGCTACTTTATTATGGATACTGAATAGCAAAGTTTAAAGAGAGCTGTAAATTCTTTAGCGCAACTGAAATTTATTTTCATCTCTTAAAACCAGCATTCTTTTAGAGCTGTCTATAAAGAGACATTAACATTTTATATATATATATATATATATATATATATATATAATAAAAATTCAAGTATTTTTGATTGAACAATATTCTTGGTGTTCATTCCAAAAGAAAGGGAAATTTGGATTAAACAAGTAATGCCACATTCAGCATCAGGAAGAAGATGTATCATCATCATCATCATCATCATCATCATCATTTAACGTCTGCTTTCCATGCTGGAATGGGCTGGGTAATTTGACAGGAGCTGG
>NC_068982.1:27911909-27914687 GCF_001194135.2 Octopus bimaculoides
GAGCTAGGACTGTGTCAATTTCTACAGTCAGTTGGCATGGTTTCTATGGCTGGATGTCTTTCCTAATGCCAACCACTTCACAGTTTACTAGGTGCTTTTTACATAGCACTAGCAAGGTCACTAAATAACTTGCAAGATAAGACCCCCCCACCCTCACCCAATTGACAGGGTTGTAGTATCGAAGGATATAGCTTTGTGGTAGGTGATGAGGGGTTAGAAACATGTCTTGTAGTACTGGAGATATATGGCTATCCCAGTTGGAGAAGGAGAGAGAGAGAGAGAGATGTGTTGGTGCACACCCTCAAGTTACAGAGAGAAGATTGGATAGGATGAGTATATATATCATTTTATATCCACTTTACATGCCGGTATACATTAGATGGGTTTGTCACAGTTCAAGCAGTTTCTTATTAGGTGCTACTGCTATGGCAAGTGGTGCTTAAACATGTCACTTTCATTTGTTTTTTTTCCTTCTTACAGCTCAATGCCCTTTCTATTGCAAACCATTTTACTGGAGTACTGCGTGTAATTTCTCATGGCACCAGAACAAGAGACTTTCATGATTTCTAGATGAGACAGGGCTAAAAAAACCCCACACAACCCTAAGTTTTCTCCACTTGTTATACATGAATGATATATATTAAAATTGTGCATAAAAGTAAAAGTTAAAACCCCAAATGCTCATAAGGAATGGTGCCCAACTCCGATTTCAAAGTACCAAATATCCAATAGAACACCAACTTAACCCTTTGGGATTCAGATTACTCTGTCAAATGTATTGCATATTTATTCCCATTGTTTTGAAATAATCATGCATTATCTCATAACTTTGAAATTTCAACGTGATTATTCATTGTTAGTATGACATTGTAGGGTCAGTATAAGAGGCAAATTCCAGTCAGTTTGAACATAAAACAAGTAGAATATTTCGGTCAGACATGGCGAGTTTAAAAGTTAAAGGGTTATATAATACTACATAACATGTTGGTACCTATTCCTGAAAAGTAAGCCAACTGAGATGTATAGCATTTGCTTTGCAGTGAATTTGAACTAGAGAATAGATTGATCATTTCCCTCACATGGCTATCTTATCACTGCTACAATGACAATAGCAAACTAATTTCTTTTGCTTCATAGAATTGAAATGATTAACAGAAACGTAGGATATACTAATGAATGTTATATTCAAAACATTAATTGGGGTAGTTTAGAACAGATAACAAACGTGTTTTTAAAAACTAGTTAGACTTAACAATTAGCTAAACTGATCTGGAGAACAAAATCTGCTAAATTCAATTCAGTAAGAAAGAGAGGGAATCACTAAGAAAAATAAAAGATTTTCTTCAATAACTCCATCACAAAACAAAATTCTAAGTAATTTGTAATTTCAGTCAAACACAAAATCTCAGCATTAGAATGTACACAAATGGAGTCAGGCTTTTAATACCAATACAAAACTTATTAAGAAGACCTGCTTTAATTAGATTCTTTAACAGTGATCGTATAAATTCTATGGATGTTACCAATGCTTGTTGACTGTAGACCAAAGACAGAATTTAATGTGATGAATAAAATTAAATTAATAACAAAGTTTGTAAACGATTCAGGAAGAATCGATATTTTGTTAGATTTCCGACACAGACACAACCACTGCTACACACACAACCATATGCACAGATCACACAAAGATACACACAATGCCACAACCTCCACACAATCACAACTTCCAATACATGCGCACAACAACACACTCAACAGTACACAACACCACCATAACGCAACAGCACCGTAAAGCAACATGCTCAACACAACACACTCGACGCAACAACACACTCGACGCAACAACACACTCGACGCAACAACACACTCGACGCAACAACACACTCGACAACGCACACAAGCACAATGTGCAAATTGCCACCACAAATAAATTACATATACATGATACACACACACACAAATCATAATACACAAATATGAAATACACAGAATATCCACATCATACACACTGAAAACAATCACAACATACTCTAGATTCTAACTAAAAATTACTGAAAATGTTTGTAGCAATGCTTTATCTGATTAATCCTTGATATTTCATTGAATACCTGGTCTGAAATTTGTCATTATTCTAGTGGCTTAAAGAGCTTAAAATTCTATTCCTGATTCTGATATACAACAAATAGCTCATGTGAAACTTCACATGATATTCAACTACTTGAAGTAGCAAAGGTGAATAATTTCTTTATCAAGATAAATAATATACATCAACACATTTTCTCCACATCTCATTTTCTAATAGCTATTATCTAATAGCTAGATTTTGAAATATAAAAATAAAGACTCGGCAGATTAAACAAGAGCAAAGAATATTTCCATGAGAAAATAATATTTAAAAAATCTGACAAGGGAAAGAGAGGGTTAAAAACTGTTCCTCTTGACTAAAATCGAGACACCAAAGGTCTGTATTTAACATAAATGAAGATTTATTCAGTGCAAACTGAAACCTAATAAAAACATTTAGATAGTGTGATGTCTCTTAGGAATATTAAATCAATAAAGTTGAAAGTGTTCAAGACATTAAAAGCCAAAAAAAAAAAAAAAAAAAAAAAAAATGCATAAAGAAAAAGAAAAGCAGGAACCAAAAGTATGAGCATAAAAGCAAAACTATAAAATTAAAAAGATAAAATGCCATTGGGAGGGAGAGAGAGAGAGTGTGTGTATGAGAGAATGCAAGAAAAATGGTTGAGATTGAATGGACGTGAGGTGGGGGGGGGG
>NC_068982.1:27915235-27923626 GCF_001194135.2 Octopus bimaculoides
AAAAAAAAAAAAAAAAAAAAAAAAAAGAAAGTAGGATGATTATTGGTCTATGTCAGTGTTTCTCAACCATTTTGATATCTATGGACCCCTTTGATTCCTATTTTACTCGGATGGACTCTCCTAGCCATCTGATGTTTAAAAAAAAACCCATTATATTTTTATAATTAATTTTTGGAAGTATAAAAAAAACAAATTTTAATAAAATCTTATATGGACTGTAGTTCAAAACCACTGGTGCATGTGATCAAGCTGACCTTGACTTAATTGTAAGAATCACACTTGCACACAAATCCCTTCAATGTGTGAACTACTGAAAACTCAGTTTTAGCATTTCACGACTATATATAATAAAACTGATTATTTGGAAATTTCAAAGTGCTGCAGAAATTCTTTGAAGACAGCCACATGAAAAAATCCTATATTAATCAGTATATGATCAAACATTTATTAGCCAAATTTAGAGATGTGGAAGAAAATTTATTGTACATTTAGTCAAATTGGAATTCAAATATAAAATATCTATATATATGATACTGGACACAGTACACTATCTCAAAGTATTGACACAGTTTAACAAATAATGACTGTTTAAGAATAATGGTATAAAAGGTTCTCATGTAGATTCTTTCTACAGGAGGAAGGCAAAAATAGCAAAACTGATTATATCCTAAATTTATACTGGATGGTAATTGAGGTGCATGAAGTGTTCCACACCGATTGTAGTTTGCTGAAGATGATTGCTTTGGAGGTACAAGACAGATATTAAAATGATACTGAAAATATTCAATATGTTTAGATAAAGAGTTAAATATAATTCTTTAAAAAGGAAAAGGGTATTGTAATATTGAGAATTCACAGAATTGTCAGATGATAAATTTTCCTGGGCAAACAACATTTTACAAGAATTAGGAAATGTCATAGCAGCATAGAAAATTAAAACTAAATAAGCAGAAGTACAAGTTTTCCTAAAACTCACTCCATTGATAAAAGTTAAATACCAAACAATCATTTTCTATTTGAGGTTGGTGTCATTTTAAATCTACTTATCTGAACATAAAAATTAAGAACAAAGAAAAGGGGTAAAAAAAGTGTTGCAATGTCTAGCATCATGCACTGGTTTGAAAGATCTCATTTTAAGTACGTAATACACCCGCCTGGCTGCTTGAAGAGTCACATGACTAAGATATTGAACTCAACTAGCAGATTGTGCATTTGTATGTCAGCAATGAGGCCATATCCTTGCAGGAATTAAGATAACCACAGATATGTTTCACTGATATAGTATTGGTAAATATCAAGCTAAGCGTTATTCACAATGTTTTAGATGAGAAGTGTAAAGCAGAAAGTATTTCCAACTACTTTAGAAACAATATAAGCTCTTAGATCTGGTATTTCCTCAGTTGATATTGCAATGACACAAATGCCCTTGCTTTTCTGAATTCTCACTGCAGACACCACCGAATGTTACACTAAACACTTCAAATTCTTCTACAGAACTGCAATCCTCTACAATTTCCTCTTCCTACACCGATCATTAACTACAACAAACTTAACAGTCAGAGACTACAAAAGTCAGGGGTCTTTTCTCTTCCCCGAACTAATATATTAAAAAAAAAAAAACTGACAAGGATTGTGTAATTATCTCTACACTAGAGCACTCAAAATTTAAAAAATTATTGCAAAGAAATCCAGACACAAAAGTCATGTGCAATAAATACAATGGGGTTGATACCATATGCCTGTTCTCTAAATTCTTTGCTATTGAAAACCATCAGACTATAACATATCTAAATAATTTAAAATACATCTAAAATCAGAATATATAATTAATTGACTCAGCTTGACATCTTTAAAACAAATGATTAACTAGTTAAACAAAATGTCAAAAATGTTTATTATATATTTATGATTAACAAAATCACAAAACAGACAAATACTATACCATCATCTCTTTTATACAAATAATAACATAGACCTTATGAAAAACTAAAGGGATTGAGGCTTCTTTTACAGGTGTCCACTGATTAAGGATAGCATAAGTTTACAAGAAATAAAAAGCAAATGTAATAAGAGTTTTATCAGGCATGGTTGTGTAGATGAGAAGTTTACTTCTCACCCATGTGGGTTTGGGTTCAGTCCCACTGTGTAGAACTTTGGGTGGGACCAACTAAAGCTTTGAAAGCGGTTTTAGTAAACAGAAACTGAAAAAAAGCTCAAGTGTGTGCGTATGTATGTGTGTCACCTTGTCTTGATACTGTGCAACAGTTGTAAACAAGCATTATCATCATAAATGGTGTCATTCATTTTCTATCTTCCATGAAAACATGTCTGGCCATGGGGAAATGGGTGAAGGTTAACAGAAAATCTGCCTCAATGAGTTCCATCTGACCCATGGAAAAGTGAACATTAAAATGATTATGATAAGGGCTAACAAAAATCTAATATACAATGTTTCCCTTTCAGGGGACGACAAAACTCAATTAAAATTAAACTTATTTAAAATTATAAATAGAAAATGTAATTAAACTAGACTGAATTCAAACAGGTTGGCAAGACAAGCTTAATAAAATTTCAATGAATTTTATCACAACACAGAAAAGGAATTTCTTGCAAGAGGGTAGAAGAAATTTTTAGTATCACCCTGTGAAGTGTATTTGAATACCTATCTAACTTGAATATAATCATAATCAATAAAAATTTATCAGAAAATATGAATCATCATCATTACTTTATAGTCTGTTTACATTGCATGCATGGAAGGGTTGAAAAGGTCAACACAGCTCTAGTCAGTTTTTGTTTGGAGTTACTACCTTCCAAAGCAGTTTGGAGTATCATGTCTAACTACTGTGTTCCCTTTTTCGGTGTGATTTCTGTAGTTGGATGCACTTTCTAACCCTAACAACTTCCAGTATGTACAGGGTGCACTTTATTGTGACACCAACACTGCTGGGGCTGCACTGTCCCCTGCAAGACTAAAGAGTCCATATATTCACCATTCCTTCAAGGCAAATATGATTAAGAATGTGAATAGGAATGATGGTTAAAAAGAGGGGAAATTAGAGAGTGCAGTGGGATGAAACAAGGCAAAAGAGAACATATGAGTATGTGAAAAAGGGATGGGTGTGGATAGAGTGAAATAATGACAAGAGAAAGCTAATGACAGCTACATGTTCATTGTTAGAAGTTGAATAGAAAGCACAAAATGACATGAAGTAGTAACAAAGATGATGTACCATGATAGGAGTGAGGAAGGATATTAACAGAGATAGGTGAAGGGGTGAGTGGTAGATGCCAGGCAAGAGTTAGAAGGAAGAGAGAAAATTATGGTTAGTGGTGGAGGGTAACAGTATTGGGTACGTACCTATGCACCAGACCAGTTCAAGAATCAATTTAAATGATAAATCATTTCCACAAAATTTTTGGTTTTATGCCTATGTTAATAAATTGCTACCAGTTATGAGTAACAGACTTTATATTCCAAAACAAAATGAATGACCATAGCTTAACATTTTAATGTGTGAAAAAAAACAACAAAAAAACTACTGTACATACTGACATGTAAGCCAAAAATTTGGTTCCAGATTTTAACTTTGAAAAAGTTACTGCAGCTTATTTGCAAGTTATGCATGAATTGTTCCTGAGAATCTTTTAAGATGTACTTTTAATTCAAAGAAAATGACTTGGTGCACCGTCTTATAGAAGAAAATCAATAATCAGTTAATTGGAGCGACAAGAATACTACTGTCCAACTTCACAGACATCAGCAAGATGTTTTTTTTTAACTAAAATAAACAAAGAACTACGATAAACTACTAACAAAGGTTTAGTTACAATTTATTGAAATACTGACACTAATTCCCACAGTTTAAAACCAAAATATTAAGCAAATGCATTTACTTTTATTTATTCAATTTATAATTCAATAATAACCTTAATACAATGGTTCCCAACCTGGAATCTGTAGACCCCTGGTGATTTGTAAAGGCAGTACTGGGGATCTGAACTAAATTCAAAATTATATATATATATATACACGCACACACACACACACACACACACACACATAAGGATAAGCATATTAAAAGGGGTCTGTGGGAGAACTCATTTAAATAAAAAGGTTGAGAACCACTGCCTTAACAGAGTTCCACATTTGGGTCTTACATGTGAAATTTGTCACATCAAGCCATCAAAATTCTCTGGGTCTCCCTAATATTTGATAGATAAAAAGCTACTTCACTGTTAATTCATGATCTGATAAGATTCTGTTGAAGTTTATTCATATTTCTTAAAGTAAAATTATTCTTGGAATCAATCAATTATTGCTATACAATGCCTTTGGTTTGTTTGAAGAGATTGGGACAAAAAGGATCACTTGCATACGACAACTTACTTAGCAGAGCAGCTACTACAATGTGCTCTGTTAAGTCTTCTTATGAATAACATTTCGAATTTGAAACCAACATTTAAAAAAACTAACACTTTTGGTCTAAAAAATTCACAGAAAAATTATATATCCATTACTTGAATTTTCAATAACTTGTACTATTAATGGAACATTAAGAGTATTACTATATCTTGATTTCAACAATTGCGTATCATAAGGATAAGCACCAAGTATTATTTTCAAGTAGTGAACTTTTTAGATTCAGTGAATACTCTGACATCTGAGCCAAAGTAGTAGTGTACAATGTGAAACTTTGAAACAAAATGCAAAATCAAGCAAGAGTGAGACATGACCATCTCGAATTCCACACCTTTATTAGAGAAAAAAAAAATTCTAAATGTTCTTGTAGTTAGAGTTTATTATTATAAAATTAGTTTAGGGTGGCAAGTTGGAAGAATTACTAGCAAGTTGGATAAAATGCTTAACAACATTCCTTCGTTAGGGTCAATAAAATACGTACCAGTTGAGTACTGAGTTGATGTAGTTGACTAACACCCCTGCATTCTAAAACTGCTGGCCTTTTGCAAAAATTTGAAACTATTGTTATAAAGCAGTTTCGCTACAATGATTCCTGACAGACCAAGACCACAAATTATAGAGAAGCTTATAGTCTCTCTCACTTGTAATTTGCTTATCACAATTTTTGCTCTTTGGCTCTAAGATAAAGCTGGGGTTTTTTAACTGGTCTTTTTTTTACTTTTCTCTTTAGAGATTCCCCTCCCCCTTTTTTATAGCTAAAAATAAAGCTAATTCATTCAGTTTGATCTTTTGATTTCACTAGATACCCCCTATATTACTCTTGATAACATCAAACCTATTCAGATTTCTAATTTAACTCGTATGAATTCTCATCATGTATCCAGCAAATCATACATATTTATTCACACACACACACACACACACACACTGCTTAGACTTCACACTACAAATTCTTATGTACATTTAGTCATCTAAGCCTTTCATTGCTGACATCAACCAAACTAAATTGAATATCTAAAAGAACTTATAAAACTACAGCCTTATAAAACTTTTGGTAGCTGCTGTGTGGTCACTCAACAACCAAATCTTCAAATCACACCCTAGCATAAAGAAAAAAAAAGCAATGGATAAATTTCATACTTAAGACCTAAATCTATTTGTCACGACTGGAAATCTTTTGAGCATAGACCTATCATAGTTCACTGGAGTTAAAAAAAAAAAACTTTGGAGCTAGTCCTTGTCATGCTGAATAGAGTCATTTGTCAAGTTTATATTTTAAACACTTGAAACCGTTTAGTAATGCTACTATTACATCACTTAACAACTCACCACTTTCCATCACTCATAATAACAACTTCCTACTTTCTGAAAGCAATTGTCTCAAATTATCAGAGATTTCAATGAACTTCTCTATTTGAATCTTTCTCAATTCATGCTAATTTTAAAAATAAAAGTCTACAATAATAATGTTCTCCGTACTGCACATTTAAATTTTCAAATTCAATGTTACAAAACAGTATTGTTTTACAATGCATAACCTTAAAAGAAAATTCAGAGAAACAGGTTTTGGTCGATTTCATTTGCATACTATGTTTAAATTATTTAGCTGTGGATTATTTGATAGCATTTTAATATGCTTACTGTAGAGGCTTCATCAAAAGTTAGAAAGGTTAACTTTGGAAATGAGAGGCTATTCTAAGGACAACCACTCGATTTTAAAATATTCTCATAAGTCATATAAAGACCTAAATCTGGACAACCAAATAATCCATGGTAATGTGAAAAACTTGGTGCGAAAATATCAAAATAAATAACAAGGGAATTTTTGTGTATTGGTTCAAGTACGAGAAATATTTGCAACCCACTTCAAAACAATATTTTGTTTAATTAAACACACAAATTTGCTTTTATTGAGAATAACATTAGCTATCAATAAATTCTATTAACATTAATTCACTACTGAATAGAATGGTTGCATCAAATTATCAGTTTTGATAATTAAATGTTATCAAATTGTTGCTGGAATCCATATGATAGGAACTTTAATTTTTAACAGAGTAATAAATAAATGAAAATATACAAAAAAATTAATTAGATAATTTGTAAAACAAGGAATGTATAAAAAAAAATTTCAAGAAAAACTCCACAGAACATTGCTTTTTAAAATTTTTATTTTAAAAAACTACTAGCATGACTTGCTTACTATGTGGCTTCACTGGTAAATCTGAATAACAATGTTATTAATTGCTCTACTTTATTTAAACATTACTAATTTAATCATCATAACTATAAAAATGTATAGCATACGTTATAAAAATACTTCAAGATACAAAAGAAACTTAAGCCAAAAAAAGGCAACCTTAGAAACTAATGACAAAGAAGTGTTAAATATTACAATTTCAGATCATTTATAGAACTAAAGTTGGACCAGCTGGACTAATTTCTCCCATGTTGAGGTTTCGTTAACAAATGAGCACGCTCTTTTACTTTCAGAGTTTCTTCTTATAAACCCACTCCTATTAGTTAGACCAATATGCGCGCGCGCACCCCCACCCCCACACCCACACATTCCTGGATTTTTTTTTTTTGATTAATAAATTACTAGTATATTAATGTTTTGCTTCTGACACACTTCTCTCCATGTAGGCCACACACACACTGTTGGCTAAAATCTATAGATATATTATATAGTACAGTATAACATTGAAACAAGACATCAGTAATTCACATCTTACAGAATTTACTTTCTACAAGAGAAAAATAGAAAAGGAGAAGTTTTTTTTAGTTTAAACTATAAGTATTGTTTTCAACTTCAAGGTGTTGAAAATAAATTCATTTAGTTGAGATACTAAAAAAATTGCAATTTCACTATTAGCCAAATTTATTATTACAGTACACAAAGAAGAGGCCACTCAGTGCTAAATAGTGATTCAGATCTAAACAAGTAGTTATCATTATTATATTATTATTGTAACTACTACAACTACTACTACCAGCATCATTTTCAGTACAAATGATGGATAATAAGACCTAGTAATCCTAAAAGTTGGAACAAGTTCATGAAAGATAGACTAAAGTTAGGTAAAAACAAAATGAAAAATCTTTCAAGTAAAATACATACTAAAATCTAAATCAATCTAGGTAATTGGCTGCATGAATTGCCTTCATCATAATGAAGTGTATTTATCCTAACACACTTTTCAATGAAACTTAAGAAAAAGGTCAAAGCACTTCTCTATACAACAAAGTAAGAATACATGAATAGCTGGATCAAACACACACACATAAAAGTAACTTGCAAGACAGCTCAGAATTAAAAAGCTCATATAATAGATATACTTGGTATCTGAAGCTAACAGAAAAAAAAAAATTCTTTCCTTGGTATAGGAAAAAAAGATTCCACCAAATAATGGTATGAAATGACTGGGCTATTTGCATCTATTGTGAAAAGGAAACCAGGTTTCTTTTTAGATGTATATCCAGTCCTAATTCATGCATGCTAATATAACATTCATAAGAGGTGAATTTAAATGCATGTAGAAAAAACCCACAAAGATAGATAAATGTACCAGGATGACCTGATGATACAGGAATGACCTCATCTACACAGGTCTTTAACATGCCATTATTTTCCCAAAATAAAATGGTGATTAGACAAACTTATTCTGCCCCAAGCTATTCTAATGTTTTTCCAATTGATCTCAGACTCTTCATAATAATTGATGTATTTGATGCCAAATAAAACATCTAATAACTCCTATCTTTGGGAAACTATCATATTGGTCACTTTTCTTTTGATATAAAATGAACAAGAACTGTCTTCATAGCACTACTGTAAGCAGCTGTAGCATTCTATAAATAGTATTATTCATTCATAGTGACAACAGAAGCAACCAGGCTGATTGCAATCCGGCTATTCAGCAGGGTATGCAGAAGGAAAGGGGTTGCATGGGTCAGCAGCAAAGGAC
>NC_068982.1:27923636-27924989 GCF_001194135.2 Octopus bimaculoides
ACAAAAAAAAAAAATCAACATTAAGGAAAATTTTCAAAGGAAAAAAAATTCTGTAATCAAAACCTTAAATTTTTATTTCATACATACAAAGAATTTTTAAAGAAGGACTATAATCATACTGCAAAAGGTGCATGGGGAAGGTTAGGGTGTGGGAACACAATCATAAAATTCGGAGTTCAGTTCTTGGACGGGGTGGCACAATGTGTCCAGGAACAAGATACATAAACAGGTAGAATATTTAGGCAAGATATGACCAGTTTAAATGCTAAAGGGTTAATGAAACTAGTAACAAGCTGTACTTTTTGTTTTGCCTAGATAAACACAATACCAGATGCTTACTAAAACAAACGGTTGATCAGAAAACCCAAACTCATAACTAGAATACAATCCACCTTTTGAGTGACCAAATATCCATTCATTTACATTCTACTTATTTACAAATCAATTTTCTTTCATATAATCATATTTGATAAAAGATGAAACATTGCTGGTAACAAGAATTTTGCATTAAGTTTCAACTGGAAAAAAAAAAGTGCTCACTAAGTTTACTTCGTATTTCAGTATGCATCAGCTAATTAGATTATTTAAGAGCTTTATTCAAAACTGGAGAACACTAATAAACAGTATCTTTACCAACAAAATCAAAGATACAGACTAAGTAGTACAAAATAGTAGGTAACTATTCCTTCCAAGATTTAACTTGCATTATTTTAAATAGCTTAGATTGTTTCATTATCCAAACTAGGGCTTTGAATTTAGTTTGTTGCCTCTCAATTTTTTTTTACCTCTGCATCTATATTATCATCATCATCCTTTAACATCTGTTTCCCATACTGGCTGGCATTGGTTGGATGGTTTGACCAGAGCTGGCAAGCTATGGAGCTGCACCAGGTTCTAGTTTGGTTTGGCTTGGTTTCTATGACTGGATGCCCTTCCAGTTTACAGTGTGTGCTGGGTGCTTTTGATGTGGCACTGGCACGAGCACTTTTATGTGGCACCAGCAAGAATGCTTTTTACATGGTACCAGCACTGGACTCTTGCAGGCCAATCCCATTCACCAGGAGATGTGGCCTTAACGCTTATGCTGTGAGAAAAAGGGAATCTTGTAAGCATGCATGACAATGATCGTCATGAAATATCCATTTTCTGAGCTGGCATGGGTTGGATCATGATTTAAATAATAGCGGGTAAACAATTGGAATAATTAAAGTTCAAAGAAATAAGTCTTTAGCTATTACAGTTCTTTTTTTTACTTTCTTGGTTATAATTTTGAGAAACTAGGAAGACAGTGTATTGTACATCCACTCATATACCACTGAGCTTAGGAGGTCAAAACCAATATATATATATATA
>NC_068982.1:27925110-27932838 GCF_001194135.2 Octopus bimaculoides
GAAAATCATTTGAGCGAGGTCATTGCCAGTGCCGCTGGACTGGCTCCCGTGCAGGTGGCACGTAAAAAACACCTTTTTGAGCGTGGTCGTTGCCAGTACCGTGTGACTGGCCCTCATGCCGGTGGCACGTAAAAGCACCCACTAAACTCTCGGAGTGGTTGGCATTAGGAAGGGCATCCAGCTGTAGAAACTCTGCCAGATCAGATTTGAGCCTGGTGCAGCCTTCTGGCTTGCCAGTCCTCAGTCAAATCGTCCAACCCATGCTAGCATGGAAAGCGGACGTTAAACGATGATGATGATTATATATACGTCAAATGCAGGTCCGTCATAAAAATTAAGGTGGATGCAACTTTTTAGTGCTCAACACACAAAATGGCACAACTTGACTTCAAAATTCTTAGTGCTATCCTAAGCAAAATAGCTCTGACTGTGACAGTAGTAGCTTCTTGAAGTGGCCAAAGCTCAGTGTAACTGCTTAATATGAATTTTGCGTTTATATCTCTTCTATAAGCCAGCATACAAATACCATGTGCTACTTGCTATAAAACATCTGCCAACAGATTATTCTTCAGACAGATGATAGAATTATGATCATCTATGTTAAGCCTGGAGGATACCTGTTTTAATGCTTGGAAAGTTTATATTAGATTTCCTAGTTAACAATAGCCTTTCCAGTATATCTGCATAGAGCAAGTGAATAACTTGTAATTACTTGATGTGCACAAGATGCTAGATCAAGATTTTACAGTCATCAAGCAATACAATCAAGCATTTACAATACAGTAAGTTGGGAGGTGATGTTTATGAGTAAAACAATTGGTGCAGGAAATAAAATATTTGTAATTGTTGACAAAAAACTTGTCTTCATTGTAAGTTGTCAAGAGTTTATACACAAACACATGATGTGGCTGAAACCCACAGACAGTGTGCTATTTATAATTTTTCCAGACTGTAAATATTTTCCATCAGTAAGGAATGTCTCACTTCCTAAAATGATTAATATATCTCAGATTTAAGGCTGTGAGCTGGCAGAATTGTTAGAATGTAAAGATGGATGAAACGCTGCTAAGCATTTAGTACAGCATGCTTAGTTCAAATTACACCAAGGTCGACTTTGCCTTTCATTCTTTTCTTTTTGGGGTGGGTGTCTTTGAAATAAGTACTAGTTGCATGCTGGAGTCTGATGTAATCGATTTAAGCCTCCCTTGAAACTGTTGGCCTCGTACCAAAATTTGAAACCAATATTTGTTAAGTTATATCATGCTGATGGCCTTTAACCTTTTCATTGCTGTATTTGTTTTGAGGTGCTGTGTTTCTTTCAATTAATTTTAACAAAGAATTTAGTAAAATGACTTAGTTATCATTAAACTAGTGTTAGGAACATAAATTGCAACTAAGGTTTGGTGGAAGATTTGAATTCAAAATTTATGAAAACAAGACATTTGTACTACTTACTACAGAGCCGGAGGCAGTTTCAGCCGAGTTGGGAGCTAAAGGGTTAAGGGGAAGGGATGGTGCTGTCCAGGATTTCCATTGACTAGAAATTTTGGGTGCTTCATTGTGGATGAGCAAGAGAAAGAAAAAATATTTTATGTTGCTTTTTTATTCCTTGATTTCAAACATGGATTTCTAATTCCACCAAATATTATGAAGAAATGCTTGTTTTCCTGGTAATTGCTGTTTCTTAGGTGAGAACACTTTTCTGACTACTCACCTTATTGATAGAAATGAGGTTCTATCTTGTTTCAGTCATGTATCTCACACAATACCTCATTGAATTCAGACTAGGAACCTTTATCTATAAACAAAGGTAATGGGGAAAGCTATCTACTAGCTCACTGATAAATGCAGAATTTAAAAATAAAGCCATGAATTTAAATCCAGTCCTGATAGCTGACAGCTAACAGTTTAACCCTTTAACATTCAAACCAGCCAAAATATGTAACCTATTTTATGTTGAAACTGGCCAGATCCAGCCTCTCATCTCAACTCTACAATGTCATTCTAAGACTAAACAATCACATCAGTGAAATCTCTAAACTACAAGATAAATGCATGATTAATTCAAAACAATAAACAAATATGTTTGACAGAGTAATCTGAACACTAAAAGGTTAAACCAGCTGAACTGTAGAGTAGATATAAATATAAAAAATAGAGCAGTTACATCTGATTACCATTGACTATAAGTCTATTGAATATCAATGCTGAGCAGTAGTGGGTGGGGGGTGCTATACAATAACAATGTGAAATAAAGAAATTGGGAAAAAAATATTTACTATCAGAGTGAGTTTCATCTTTAAAGATGAAGCTAATAGCCCAAATACGAGTCAGTTTATCTCAGACATTTATCACCACACATGTTGACATCTGATATTTATTGCCAATGAACTATCCCATGATCAGAAGTATTCAAGTTGTAATCAGTCCATCTTTACTAGTAAGATGGAATTTGCAGGTCATTTGACAGCGGTTTTTAGTAAATCAAGTAATCATGTAAAGGATACCTTATTGGCCGAAAGTAAATTTTTTTTTTTGGTTTTTCAGGTTTGTTTCAATTTGTTTAAAGCATCGTCAACATGAAGACCTGTGATCAAAGGTATTTCAAATGTAACTGACCCAGCTTCCCCCTCCAAACAGGGTCTCTGGAACTAAATTATTCAAACCGCTCACTTTTTAAGATGTTAGTGGATGACATTTCCAGCAGATGGAATCCTAAGTGCTCCCTCACTAGCCCAGCTGTTTCATGATATGTGCTGGTGTATTGCACCAGTACTACAAACCCACTGAAGTAAATGAAAAAGGCAGTGGCAGGTAAATTATGTGACAAAAGATGGCAAAACCTAGGACCACAGTTATGGTAGTGTCGTATCTCATTATTAGTACTGAAATTGATCACAATGGCTCCAGCAGATACCAACAACTAACTCTGAGAATCACTATTTATGTTCTTCATTTCATTGTCTATTTAGGATTTTTTATTTTTTATAGCAGTTCTTTCTACCCAAACTTTCACTGATCACCCACGCCCAACTGTGCTACCAAATTATTTCTCCTCTCCCACCTCATACCTGCCTCTCTCTTCCCCACCCACTCCTTCAACCTACCCAACAGCATGTCATATTTCTTTCATCCTTCTCCTGTTTACTGTATCATCATAACTATTTTGCTACTCTGCATTATCAGACATCCTCTACTTCCTCCACTCACTCCTGGCCCCGCTTCCTCACTCGTTCCTACCTGTCCCATACCTCAAAAGTCCATCTAAACACCTGATCACCACTATTTTTTATCATTTTCCAGCTTCACCTGATCACTTCCACCTTCTCTTCAAAAATGTGAGTATAGTCATGTAGCTAGCTCTTCTGCAACAAGAAATCTATTCTACTTTGGCCCTTTTCTCTCCCTCATACTTTACCTTTCTATTCCTCAGCTCCTAGTATAAAGTCTCCCCAGCCACCTCATAGTCTTGCAAAGTACGTGTTCACTTTAGTGTTGGTGGCACAAAAACAAAAGCACCCATTATATGGTGTGAAATGGGTGGTGTTAGAAGGGCATCAGCTATAAAAGCCATGCCAAAGCAGACACTGGAACAAGATGCAGTCCTTGAGCCCAATGGATCTTATTAAACCATCCAAACTATGCCAGCATGGAACATAGATGTTAAATGATGATGATGATGTCAATGGGATAGACTGTCAGAAATATGTATATTACAGGACCCAACCAAAATAGGCAGGGAAATGGAATAAACCTACATAATCTAAAATACTGAAGATACCTTAGCACTACTCATTAAGTTCTCACAAAAAGAATGAGAAATCCTGTCGGTGACAGTTGACAAACACAATGACTACTTTCAGAACATTCATAATTTCGCTGAAGTGTGTACTCTGCTCTTGATTAGTAAATTAATGTCTCAACAAAATATATCCTTATTTGGATAGCGCAATCGTTTTATACTTTAGCATTTAAACCAGCTACGTCAGACCCAAATATGCTATATTTTATGTTCAAACCAGCTAGATCTGGCTTCTCACATCTACCCTACAATTTCATTTTAAAGATAGTCACATCATAGAAGCTACAAGATAATGCATAATTAATTGAAAACAATGTAAATAAATATGACATCTGACAGAGTAATCTGAAAGCTAAAGGGTAAATGTTTCCAATCATAGAATAGTTACATCATTTACAGACCCATGATCTTACAGCCAGCACTAGCTGGCTGTAAGGATATAGTTTACTGTCATTGTATTCATTACAAATGTATAGAAGAGGTAGATACCTATTATCTTGTCATACTCAGATGATAGCTGCTTCTAAGCTCCAATATGACAGATCTCAGTTTCAATTAATGAGTTATTCAGTAATGAGACAACTTGTATCCTTAATGTAATGCTCAGGCAAAATCTGTATGACTGCGTGTGACAAGGTCAGGGTTTCAATTACAGGTGAAAGTCTCGCCAACACGTTTTTACAGTTCAAACAAAAAATTACAAAGCTTAGGTCAACCTGAGACTATATGTGAAAACACTAACCACTGATGCAAAGTGATATTCTTAGCCATTCTACATTCTTGTGTAAATATTCATAGTAGACTAGTGGAATTTTCAAAGAAAGCCTTCGATCATTAAATGGCATTATAAAGCATTTCAGTCAAATTATGAGTGATCTATATAATTGACTGTGATGGGTCATCTAAAACATGGGTTTTCAAACTGTGGTCCGCAGACCACAGGGGGTCTGTGGACAGCAAATACTTTTTATGGGCAATTTGATTTTATATATGTTTTTTAATCGAAATCTTTTAATTGACAATAAACCTATTTTGTTAAATATTGTTAAATAAATAAATGTAAAAATTTATGTTATTTTAAGCAAATATTTATGTATAAATTTCATAAGCGTTTATAAGGGGGTCCCTAAGGTAAAGCCTGAAATATAAAGGGGTCCGCAAGTTAAAAAGTTTGAAAACCCCTGATCTAAAACAGTACTGTTAATTGTCAAACGGTAAGGGGTGGGGAGACACACAGACATATACATATTTATACACAATGGGTTTCTTTCAGTTTCTGTCTACCAAATCCACTCACATGGATTTGATCGGCCTGAGGCTATAGAAGACACTTGTCCAAGGTGCCATGCAGCGAGGCTGTGCCTGGAACCATATGGTTGAGAAGCAAGCTTTTTACCACATCTGTACCTTTATATATAAAATTACATTATCCAATGTATCCAATGTAAATTTGGTTATTTTTGGCAGTCCGAGCAACCATCTAATTGAGGAGGCCGAGTTCATGTATTATTAATTGGGCAATCGAGTTCGACATCCCATTTAGCAGTCTCTGGAGACCAACGTGCAAAACGGATAGCAGTAAACCAGTGGGATATTTTGAAGTAAAATTTTTAAAATTATTTCACATCATTTTTGCAAATGCTCATTCCACAATGGCAATGTGACTTATGTCAATTTTTACTATAGTTTGTTTAATTCCCTCCCTCAAATCAAAAACCTAGATTCCAATTCAATTCCCTATGTGCATTATATGCCTTTATTCAAAATGAGTAAACTAGAACAAGCAATGTGTTTGCTTCACTCAAGTGTATTCTTGGTTACTACACACATTACCATAGTATTAGAGTAGAAAATAATTTTCAGTGTCAACCAATACAATATTAGTATTTGCAGTAAGTTCTGCCAACCAGAGAACAGTGTAGTACAATGAAATACCTTCACGTGCCGGTTGGTGTTTGTACCCTCTACTATCAACCTTTCCTATACAGGCGAACTGTACGGTTTATTTAGTCCATTAACAGGCACATACTTGATATAAACTAAACACTTACAAGGGATTAGACGATATACTGGCAATATATCAGACCGCTGTTTATTTGGGTAGGGCGCGCGCGCGCGCACACACACACACACACCTCCGAAATAAAATATTTGGGTAAATTAAATGACAAAAAATTAGTCTAATATAAAACAGGGACATGTAAATAGGTGAATTTAAAAAGGGGAGGGGTGGAAACTGGAATATATAAGGGTTTATATATGTAAACCTACAACAATGGTTTCCATTGAAATGAAAGACCTACTTTATTTACTTGGGTCTGAATTATATGTGTCTTAATGAAAGGAATATACATCAGTTCTGTTCGGGTTGGGGGAAGAAAGAGGAGAAGGAAAACAAATACCTATTCACTATTCACACAATTACACCACATATGCACGCCTCCATGAAATGTGTTAATAAAAACTGCATTATTTTGTCTTATATTTTAAATGTTCTTTCTCTTAAAAGAAAAAAAAAGTTTATTTTCCACATGTCAAATTTATCCTACTTTCCAAAAGCTAAATGTTTTCGTCGGAACTAATTATGAAATTTAGGCTAGACATGTACAAATAATATAAGAAAAAAAAATTCAATCAGTCAAATACTCTTTTTTCGTTCGCTTAATTCCTTACAAATACACTAAAGCGTATTTACAAATAATAAAAATAATCTTTTACTAGATAGCTTATATTTGTTTTCATTAAATCCACCGGGTGTATTGATTTCAGCTAATAAACCAAACACAAGCACGTTTATGTCTTTATACACGTGTAAATGTATAGAATTATCTCCAACATGTTTACAAACGAATCAAAGGCAAACCAACAAGCATCAGTCATACAAAACATACGAACGTGTACAGTATACGCATTATGGTGTACACGAACGATTTTTATTTCGGATTGTTTACCAAGGAAGCAGTGACAGCTATAACACGTCTACGTGTTATGTGGCATATCTGACAGGAAACACAGGTAGAGAGAGAGAAAGAGTAAAGGAGAGTACAGTTGCGAAAAGAGGAATTGATGGCATGCCAACTATCTTACACGATCACATTTTTCTTAGTAAAATCCAATGATATGATTATGCAGGGGGAAAATCCTGATATTTGAGCTGCCAAGATAGCTGCACCCATTCCAATACTAGAAGCATGAGTCTTTCAGGAGTAAATAGCAATTACATCCTTAAACCGGCTACATCAATCAAAGTGGGGAAAACGAATATATTGTTTTGCGCCATTATCACAACGGAAAATGTGTGCAGCGCTGTATAAATAAATAAATATATTTAAAGGAATTTTGACGAAATTGAATGCTGAATAATTTTCACAACATACAATAATCGCAACATGTTTTGAATCGTTCAGTTCAATGTTATCTTTTTTTTCTCCTCTCAACCTCATATTCCATTCCTTAGAGAAATCAATTAGTAAGGAATTTGTGCTACAGATTAATGCCTCCTTGAAAAATAGGGCTCTACTAACATCTTAGCATGGTTTGATAAGAGGTCAAAAGTATCTAACATAAAAAAATCAATATTTTCTCATTTTACTCCACTCGATAGGCGCAAACAGAAATAATCTGGTCTGCTATAAAAGGCTGCAGACTAGTAAAAAGTAGCAGGCTCAATATGTTTAGTATCTGAATGAAGCATGCCGAAGAAGATAGGGTTTGGGGAATGCAAGAGAAGAAGATAATTAAGGCCAATGTAGTTGAGAAAACCGCTAGAAAATATGAAATATTTTCTATCAACACTAATAAACAATAACAACAAACACGAAAATAACTGGAAATACGGGGAAGATCAGATTTCGCTACTAATAATGATAAAAAATATGATAAAGAATGATTCTATATGAATGGTACAAGTACAAAAAAAAAAAAAA
>NC_068982.1:27932848-27937579 GCF_001194135.2 Octopus bimaculoides
AAACTGTTTATCGTAATGATACCTTTAGTTACCTTTCATTGTTCAATATTTTATAGCGAGTTCATTGACAAATTATTAAACTGCGTAACACTAATGACACATATAACGGCTGTATATATATATATAAAATGAGGTGAAAACATTCTTGGTTTTATAAAGAATCATTTTACATCTATAAATTGAAATGTATTTTCTTTAAATATCTCTATTCATTCATTGTGGGGAGACTTAATTTTCAAAACTGATTAAATCTCATAACTTTTTGAGCGAGGATTTAACAGAATTCTTAGAAGTTTTAGATTATATCAAGTAATGAAATAATGAGAGATGAAAAGGGGAAAAGTTAATATATATTCAGAGAGAAAAGAAAAATATTTAAAAAGAGAAAAAAAGACCTAAAAAGTGTTGGGATGAGGTTAAGGACAAATGAGACGCAGAATAGAAAAAGAAACGCAGTAAGAGATGAAAGAAGGTAAGCTATAGAGAGATAAAGAGATGGACGGAGGCAGAGAGAGATAGATACAAAAAGATGGATAGAGAAAGACAAACAGAAAGATGGATAGAGACAGAGATAGACAGACAGAAAGATGGACAGGGAGACAAAGATGGATAGAGACAGAGAGAGACAAACAGAAAGGTGGACAGGGAGACAAAGATGGATAGAGAGACGGAAAGATGGACAGAGAGAAACAGAAAGATGGATAGAGAGAGACAAAGATGGATAGAGATGGAGACAGACAGAAAGTTAGAGGCAGAGATGGGTAGAGAGACAAGCAGAGACAAAATTAGGCGGACAAGTGGGCAAATAGAGAGAGAAGAAAGCGTTTTTTTTCCCTTTAGCTTGATTAAGCCAACCTATGATTAAAGACATTCCAGCCGTGACAGTAGGCTTTTCGTAGGGGTGTGTATGTCTACACTAACTAACGAGTTCCTTCCTTATTTAAGATGTTGGGGGATACGATTCATGAGAAATTTCGAAACCGTTTCTAAGAGGCCGAGTGACCATGTAAGAGCTTCCTTGTTGGTTTGCCAAAAAGGAAAAAGTTGAAGAAAGAGTTAAAAAAAAAAAATGTAAGCCTGAGTGAATGTGTAGGTTAGAAGTGTGTGATGACAGATGACTCTTTGAAAGAGAGAAACAGGGCGGTTAGCTGCTTCTATAAGCCAACTACATCACTTAAGAAAAGACTTAGAACACAGTATTTAAACTATATACAAAATAGAAAGAGATCAAATTGAATAAAGGGACTAAATTAAATTAAATTATAGAAATAATAATTGAAAAAAAGTAATTATACTTACTTCTGTAGTGTGGCTGAGGTATTTGCCCTCCTAAGTTTTCAACATCTAACTCGCTTGATACAGACATTTTTGGTTTGTAAAGACGTTTAGATAGAATTAAAGATAACAAAACATGTATATCTCACGAGACAGGTCACTGTCAACTTAACGGCGTCAAAGCTCAATTCCCTTCACCGGGTGCGCAACATGGCTGGCTCTCTACAGAATCGAAACCGGGAACAAGTGCATTAAAAGAAATGAGAATTCTTTCTCTTTCTCCAAGGAAACTAAGGGTTGTCTAACGAACACAGACAATATATTTTCTCCTTCTCTTTGTTTTAAAATCGCCAGCCGAAATGATACAATTCTATTTATATGCAGACACAATTTTGTAAATAAAATTCATCAGATATCTTTTGACATTATTTTCGCCGCTTTTTTTTTTTGCTTTTCCACAACGACACGATACAATTGTTTTGAGCTTATAACATTTTGTACTTATTTCTTCATTCCTTTTACTTTGGTTATTCCTGTGGGAGCTACATTTATAATATCCTGATCAGCTTCAGTAATTTGAAAGACAGCGTCAAAAACCGATTTGGCTGCTAGATAAACCACCTGTAAGGGCTGCTGTCAAGTTCATCAGTTGAATCAAGGCGGGACCGCTTGAAGACTAACACGCATTCGGCTGTTTCCGTTAAAACCCGTTTGCTGTTACGTAAGTTAGCGAAAATAACCGAAGTAAATTGGCGGATTTCAAATCGACGAATTAGGTAAAAAATAGTAAGAAGACTTCCAAACAACACACCCACTCCCAGTACAAACTTTTTGGCTTTCCGTTCTTTAACAAGTTCACCGCTGCAAGGAGGCGCTAGTAGTTTTGTTTACAAATATTACATGTATTGTCTTGGAAACCACCACAGTCACAATTTTATTATTCCATAAAGGTCAACCAATTGACATATGTCAAAAATTAAGGTAATTAGTCACTTTTTTCACTGCATTTTATTTCTCGCCAATTGCTTTATGCACAACCAAGTTATCATTTTCAAGTGTAGTTTAGCATCTGTTTATAATATGCACAAATCGATGCGAGTACGACAGAGCAACTATATCGGGAGTTCTTAACCAGGGAGGCGAAGGGGTACTTTCGATCTCTACTATCGTTTTTTTATCAATAAATGTAACAAAATTCTTATGGTTTCTTTTCATATCATCCATTGGTATCATTGTTGTCATGATTTTTTTTTTACATTCAATAGCAACAATACAAACTCTATTCTCTTATCAATTTCCATCAATGCAATCAAACTTTCCCAAAATTTCAGTGCATGTTCTGTCAAGTTGAAGTTGCATAAATTTGGATTCTTAAAATCCGCCCAAAGTTGTGAGATATAACTATCTGACAGTGCCAGCTTGCATTTCAACTTTAACTTTCACGCTGATTATTATCGTATTCTTATGCCAATTTCATAAAAACTTGCAGAATCCTCATTTTCGATTTTCTCAAACCCTTTGGTGGTATTTACATTCTGCATGAAAGCGGACGGCAACTTTTAAAGTGACACCAGCACCGAATGGTGGGTATACCTACACAAGTATACCCCCTCCCCCCGACTCTGTGTGGTGGGAATACCTACACGAGTGTACCCCGCCCCCGACAACTTCCTCACAACTTCCAGAAAAATGGATATTTTTTAAATGAAATTTTCTACAAATACAATTCATATGATACAGATTATGATTATATCGGAATTTAATGTGAACATTTTTTCCAAGGGCGGGGTGAGGAGTTTCGGAAAATTCACACGAGTTGGCTTTGTTTCTTCATATCGTTCAAGAAAATGGTGTCTTTTAATGAAATTTTCAAAAAAATACCTTTCAAAGTCTGTAGATTATGATTATATCGGAATCTAATATGAAGAAGAAAACTGGTGAACTCATATATACATGTCTGACACACATCACAATTTGTTTTCTATATTTCAAGTTTCATTTTGTAGATATGTATGAAGTGTATATATGTGTACGAACCAACCATTAATTTTTTTTTTTATCATATTAAATTCCGATATAACTTTAATCTACACACTTTGAAAAGTATTTGTAGATAATTTCATGAAAAATGACTCATTAGTCTGAAAGTAATGAGGAAACAAAGCCGGTGAAGGTGTATGAGAACATGTGAAGCAATTTCTATTAGGGATAGGGGAAATTGTAATAAGATTAACAGCCCAGAATTGCTCAAATTAACAATGAAACCTCTCTCTCATATCACATCCTACTGCCCGAAAAAAAAAAAAAAAAAAAAAAAAAAAGAAAAAGAGAAAAGAAAGAAAAGAAGAAAGTACACATTGGATAATAAAAGAGGGATTGTCATGAGGATGCTTTTGATCTTAGATATATCTAATCGATTAGAGTTGATCTGGTCAAGCTTACATAAAACAATAAAACCGAATCAATGTAAATATGTTTTATTCACTGACAATTTAGAAAATATAAACTAATACACACATACACACGTATATTACCTTACACAGGCAGAGTCATCAGTTCATTTAGACGAATACTTAAATCATATATATACCCATCTTCCTAACAGCTCCTCCTGCCACCCAGGCCCGTTGCCAGACTTTGGCGTCTGGAGATGCTTAAAAATATTCTGGGTGGGTACTAATTTGTAATAATGCTAAAATGGAGTTTTGAAACAAGTGCTGCACTACTGTAAATCTGAGGGTGCACCATTGAATAGCAAGGAGGCAGTGCCATCTAGTGCACTCCCATAGCAACAGGCATGCCTCCACCCATGTTCACTCACTGCATTCCCCTCCCCTTTATCTCCACCTCCTCTTTTGCCCTCATGAACTTAGCTGCCTACTAACACTATGCAATCCCCAGTACCACTTCACTTACATGCACTTACCTGTAACTTGAGGGTATGTCCTAACATCTTCACCATCTTTCTCTCTCTTTCTCTCCAACTGAGGTAGCCATGCAACACCTCTACTACAAGACACCTATTTCTGTCCCGCTATCATAATCTAACCTTTTATCACCTCGTACATAGCCACCTCCTTCAATAGTACTTGGCTCTCTGTTGAGAAGTCTTGTCTAACAAGTTTCTTGGTGACCTCATTGTTGTTGGTACCATGCAAAAAGAATGTTGTACATTCTGTAAAATGATTGGCATTAGGAAGTGCACGTAGCCATAGAAACCATGCCAAAGCAGACAGTAGAGCTTGGCAGAGACCTCTGGCTTGTCAGCCCCTATCAAACCATCCATACTAGCATGGAAAGTAGACATTAAATGAAGTTGATGAGGATGATGATTATATATATATATATATATATATATATAAACTTAGATATGTTTTGACCAAAGATTGGTCCAGGCCATGTCTAACTTAATAGCACCACCTGATAGGATTATCTAAATCCTTTTTACAGTCAAGC
>NC_068982.1:27937619-27939547 GCF_001194135.2 Octopus bimaculoides
GCATGGAAAGTAGACATTAAATGAAGTTGATGAGGATGATGATTATATATATATATATATATATATATATAAACTTAGATATGTTTTGACCAAAGATTGGTCCAGGCCATGTCTAACTTAATAGCACCACCTGATAGGATTATCTAAATCCTTTTTACAGTCAAGCCTTGTTTATCATCCATTCAAGTAGTGAGTTCTTAATGAGTGAGTTGTATCCAGGTATGGGTGGCTTGTCTGGTATTCCTTGAAGAAATCTGTCTAGACTCCGTTTAAAGCTGATAGGATCCTTTTCCTCTTTTATCTGTTTCGGGACAATGCTATATATATATATATATTATACCTTTGAAAATCCACATGCCATGCACGTGTATGTTTTAGTCCAAGATGGGAAGAGCACTATCTGAAACCTTTCCAAACCATCATACTTTGGTGAGATTGATGCAGTTAGTGTTTCAGTTTGGACTTTTACAGACTGATACCTGTACAAGATATATGGACACAGTGGAATTCCTGGGGGTTGCATCGCTAGGATAGAATATTGAACAAAGTATTTAGTGACAAGAAACAGTGAAAATAATGAGAAGAACATGGGACACATCAGTTAGACTTCAGAGATGGTGGTACATAAATGTATCAAAAGAGCAGGTGTTGTTACCTCATGGTATCCATCATAGTATGATTGTGGAGAGTCAACAAGAGCATTGCTGTGAAGTTGCTCAACCAGCTAGTTTTCCCTTGAATCACACCCTATTTTCTTAAAAGAAGGGGGTCACATTGGATAATGTAGTCTCATATATAAAATGTATGTTTGAATAGAAGACAGAATGCTTTGTCAGGGTTCACTTGAAGCTACACCATAACATATAATTATCAGCATTCTTATCAGCACATTATGTTGGGTCTAATCCTTAATCCATACACTCAAGAACCAAACCATTTAAAGCGTCACATTAGATCTATGAAAAAATAAGGTCTGAACTGTTAATGGAGTAACTTCTTGAGCATTTAACTTAATTTTCTCATAACTGTTACATTTTGTTCCTGCCTGTAGATGCTGCAAGCTTTAATATTTTGGCTATGTAGCTGTTTTTTTTCCCCTTGCATCAGTCTTTTTTTAAATATCAAATTTAATACCCAGCATAATCTTTTATGTGCTATTTTTATCTTGATATCGTCTTCCCACTTGATATCTTGAATTGTAGCTAAATCCCACAATAGTGACAACCAACAATTATCCACAGCAAATATTTAGTAAAAAAAAAAAAAAAAGTACCAGGAAAGAAGTATTTTGTGAGAGCAAAATAATGTTGTCTAAATTCTATGAATGTAAGAATGGAAATGAGAATATGAAAGGCTGAAAGAGTGAGGTTGTGGGGAAGTTAATTGAAGGGTTACTTCAGCCCTTACAAATTTGACTTAAAATCTCCACATTCAGCTTACACATACACACACACATGCATGCACACACACACACACACACACACAAAGTAACAACAACAACATATTTAACTACAGACATTGCTATCAATTTTATACTATTATTGTTGTTGCCAGTTAGTTATTCAAATGTTGCTGGGTTGGTAGGAATGGCGGTATTGGTGGTGGTGTTCATATTGTTCTTGTTAATTGTATTGTGGTTCCTGCTTAGTCTCAAGTCCAATCCTCATTGACCTGTGATCAAAGTCGTTTCTTTCAACTTTTAGAATGCACCAGGGTGATTATTTTTTAAATTTAGCTGGAGTTGCTTATCATGTTCAAACTATTGTTTTACTGTTGTTGTTCTTTGTGATTCAAGAAAATGTGTACACACATCAATATTCACTGAGAAAGTTTCCACCTCACACTTCATAAATGTTATAGTGATGCATACACACACACACACACACGTGTATATATATATATATATATATATATATATATATATATAT
>NC_068982.1:27939958-27942014 GCF_001194135.2 Octopus bimaculoides
ACACACACACACACACACACACACACACACACATATATATATATATAGTATAAGAATATCCACCACCACCTCTACTAATTAGATCATCTAAATGGTAGAAGCTATCAACTACACTCATAGGGAACCTTCTGGGCAGTTGATAGACTCCCTTGACCTCTCAGTGCTTACTATCTATGTTCACTTGTAGCATATGAAGTCTACCTTCTCCATTAGTTTGCCTGTGATCCCACTACATCTCTTGCCTGCCATACTTTACACCAGGTACACTCTGAGGAAGTCCCACTTACTCCTTTCCTGCATGTGAGTACAGCCATTTCCCAAATAGTATCAGGGTCCTATCTTCTTGCCTACTTACTGATATTTTGATATTTTAGTCTTTGCTAAGTAAACTTTGAGACCTCTCAATTCTAGGTTTTGCTTCCTCATCTGGAATTTCTTCTTTAAATCCACCACTGATTCAGCTATAAAAACTAGGACATCAGCATGTAAGAGTTCCCATGGGCAGCTAGTCTTAAACTTCACTGCTTTGGCTTGGAGGACTATAATGAACAGAAAGGGGTTGAAAACAGATTCCTGATAGACTCCTATTTTAATTTCAAATTCATTACTAAACTCATTGCTGATTCTCACTTTGCTAACACTGCTTCTGTACATGGCTTATATGGCTGTCACAAGCCATTCATCTCCTCCTAGTCTTCTTGGTGACTACCTAATCCAGGTATAGTGGCTTATTCTTGGCTAAGTATTTCTACAGTTGTTTCATTAAAAATATAGCATCTGTAGTATTCCTTCCAAATTCAAAGCTGAACTATATTTCATCCTGGTTAATTCTCATACTAATCAATTGGGCTATTTTACATTCTGTAACATATCTTGCAGTTTGATACTTCTGTAATTACTTCTCTTTAAGACATATCCTTTGCTTTGTAATAGCTGACAATGCTACTTCTAAGCCAGTTATTGGGTATGACACCTTCCTGAACTACCTGATTGACTATGCAGGTGATTAGTTTGTATCCTACATCACCCAATATTTTAAGCATCTTAGTGGTGATTCCTGAAGGTACAGGAGCCTTCCCTATCTTTATATACTTAATCACTATCAAACTACTGTCAACTTGAATGGCTAGTCCTTCAATAAGGTCCATTCTTTGTCCCATACATTTTCTATAAGTGAAGGCACATGGTTTAGTGGTTAGGGTATTCAACTCATGATTGTTGGGTCATGAGTTCAATTCCCAGTGTCTTGTTGAGCAAGGCACGTTATTTTGCATTGCTCCAGTCCACCCAGCTGGCAAAAATGAGTTGTACCTGTAATTCTGTATCATGTTGAATCTCCCTGATAATTATGTTAAGGGTACATGTGTCTGTGGAGTGCTCAGCCACTTGCATGTTAATTTCATGAGCAGGCTGTCCCATCGATCAGATCAACTGAATTACTCGTCATCATAACTGATGGAATGCCAATTAACATTTTAGACATTAAGTAATCTCTCATAATTGCATTTCCATGCCTCTTTCTTTTCAATCTCCACTATTGTTCCATATAAACTTCCCACCAATAGCACCCTGATTTTTTTCTAGCACACTGCTTGGTAATCCAGAATACCTCACACCTATTGTCCTTGCATCTTAAAATGTTGGCAAACTTTGTACTCTTCTTTTGAATGTTCTGAAAGCATTAGTAGCCTAGAGTAAGAACAGGGTGCACAAAAGTTCAGAGAACTATTATCTCTGTTGGCGACGAAGGGCTTCTCTCTCAAAGTAAATGGTAGATAGTATGATGCATATGCATGAATATGTCATGACAGTATCCTTATAATTCCATCAGGAGATAAGAACCCATGGCTTAGCATGGCATGGCAGTATTAATGCTGTGCATAAGGTGGTGAGCTGGCAGAATCATTAGCATGCCAGATCAAATGCTTAGTGGCTTTTTATCCATTTTCAGTATTCTGAGTTCAAATTTTGCCAAGGTTGACTTTACCATTCATCCTTTCAGAGTTAGTAAAATAAAGTACCAGTGGAGCACTGGGGTGTATGTAATCGGCTTACC
>NC_068982.1:27942033-27943582 GCF_001194135.2 Octopus bimaculoides
ATAATTCAGGCCTTGTGCCTATGATAGAAAGGATTATTAATGCTGTGCATCCCTACACAGTTCTTAGGGCAAGTGAAGCTTCAGACATTATAGTGATTTAATGTGTGTGTGTGTTATTTTAGTTAAGTTTATCTAGGTTCAGTGGTAGAATAAAGCTTTCAGGATGTTGTTATAGTAATACATTTGGAGTGTTGTGTATGAATCTGGGTCTCTCGTAATGGATTTTCAGGAAATGGCAGGGACTGCAGAGACTGAAGCTCAATGAAATGTATGTCCATGTAGTTTTTCGATTTGTGTGTGTGTGTGTGTGTGTGTGTGTGTACTTGGTGTACAACCTGTTATGATATTTAGGGCTCTGTTTTGTGTTCTATGTAGTCAATTGAAACACATTTTGATGAAGATTGGAGTTTACTTAACCCTTTTGAAACACATGGTGTTTTGGTATGTGTAGCCAAAAAGACCAAATTTTCATATATCAATAGGGGCTAAATCTGTCTCAGCATGTGGTCAATAGTGGATACTTGCTACTGAAGATGCTCAAATTACAGAAATCTAGATTTAGTAATTCCACTGCCATCGGTGGATGCTTTTCATCTGCTAGACTTCTTTGCTTTTTTGCACTATATGAAATGCTTTCTTGAGATGAATACCACAGTTTTCTGGCTTTTTACAGTATATCCACATTAAATAACATATTCAGAATGCTGTATGTGTGTGTGTGTGTGCATGCATACCTACCTACCTGCATGCATGCATACATACATACATTCATTCATTCATTCATTCATTCATTCATTGTATATCTTATATTGAATGTGAGCTTTTTATATCTATATCTGATTATCAGGTCTTTCCCAGTTGATTTTCCATTTGCTAGTTCCACAACTATCAGGAGAGTTCCACTCTTCATGTAAAGTGCAAAATCTCTTATAAAAGAAACGATTGCACAGTACTCACTCTATTGTTTCATTGCTAATTTAACCATACTGCATAATGGTTGTGTTGCTTATTTCCTTACATTCCAGGTTCTTTCTCTTCTAAGATGCCTGCATATCACACAAGAACGAAGCATTTTTAATCTTCCTGTATAAGCTTTCATAGTTATATACAGCTCGTGTGTTTCATACAAACCTACATTTGATAGTCCTATATTCATGTACTTTCCTTTGATAAAGTTTTAAATTTATTGTTCATAGTTTGCATTTAAGAGCAATTTGTTTGCTTATGCATGTCTCTTATCTGCACTTCTTGTAGATTTTGAGTTGTTTTCATAAATTCATTGCTAATGGCTCTTATATAAACGATATTCACTTTCCATCAAATGTTAATACTCAGTTATCTGACATTTTTCCGTAGTCTATCAGGTGTGGCTGTATGATAAGAAGTTTGTTACCCAACCACATGGTTTCAGGTTCAGTCCCACTGCAAGTGTCTTCTAATGCAGACCTGGGCTGACAGAAGCCTTGTGAGTGTACTTAGTAGACAGAAACTGAAAGAAGCCCATTCTGTGTGTGTGTGTGTGTGTGTGTGTGTGTGTGTGTGTGTGTGT
>NC_068982.1:27943595-27968487 GCF_001194135.2 Octopus bimaculoides
TGTGTGAGGGGGTACTGAAAAGTTCCTGGTTTTAAAGGTATTGCAACCTTCTGAGTTTGATTACAGGGCTCAGAGAAACTGAAGGACTACCTCAATAAATGTGTGAATCTGAGAGGGGAATATTCTGAATAAAATCATAGTTAACTGATCCTCCTGTATTTTCTTTTACTGAAAGCCAGGAACACATATATATACTTGTAGTATGTGTGTGTGTGTGTGTGTGTGTGTGTGTGTGTGTGCATTCATTACTGTCTACTTATCTTCACATTGCATGATAGTTGTGAGTGTTGCCATCATGCAATTGGTGTTCTTTATCTCCAGTCTTCTGTAGAAATATGTCTGGTCATGGGGAAATATTACTTCACTTAGTAACAGATGAGGGTTGGTGACAAAAAGGATATCCAGCCATAGAAATTGCACCTCAACAAATTCTGTCTGACCCATGAAAGCTTTGAAAAATGGATATTAAAATGATGATGATGATTTCAATATTACTTAATAAGTGGAGATGAAAGATAGTCTGACCTTTATTGATCCAAGCATATACTGTGTGGAGATGAAGTGTGATTTATAACTATATGGTTTAGTGTTTGTTACTAATGCACAGCATGATGAACGAGTACCTTCTACTACAGCACAGGCTTCCTCCAATCTTATGAGTGAAATTTCATGGCCAAAAACCTTGTGGGAGCCTATGTGATATCTTGGTCTTAATCACAGGTCTTCTCGCATTGTGAAATGCAAAAGGTTGCAAGCCTGTGCTAGTCTGGTTGATCTACCTCAGTTCTCTCCACTCTTGTCCAATTAGGTCTTCTGGACTATTTGGTACCAGGCATTCTTGGTCAAGCCCTTTTCCTATTTTACTTGTTCTGGAGTCCATGTCATTGCAATCTTTGCTGGTCAAATGTCTGACAAGTGTAAAATTTGATCTGCTTGGTGAAACTGATACAGTAACATTGTGTTTTGCAGCAACTTGGATTTGCTTTTCAGAAGAATTTCTTCATGTGTGATTCTATCTTGCATAGTAAATTTGCAGATCTTCCACAAACATAGTTGATGGAGTTAATGTCCAACTTCTTAGCTGTCTTTGTGAGTAATTTTTCATGTTTCAATGCTATACAAGACTGATGACCGAACATGTCCATTATAAAATCAGAACTTCAATGAACTGCTGATGCTTTTAATCCTGATTTGGCTCTTGCACTGGAATATAGATTTTGCTTTACCAATTCTACTATACACTCTATTTAGTATCCTTCTGTCACCACTGCCGAAGTAGGAAAATTATCCACTTCTTCCACAATCAATGAAAATTGAAGTTGAGTTGTGGTATTAATCTACCTCACCTGTGGAAAGGTCAAGTTTTTTCTTCTTCCTTATTCTTCGTTATGAATGCAGTATAATATGTACCAGAGGAAGAAAATGGTCTGATGTAATTAATTGAATAAAACACTTGAGTGAAGTTGAATGACGGAAACAAATAAAAGAATGAAAGAGTACCTGTATGTATGTATGTATGTGTGTGTGTGTGTGTGTGTGTGTGTGTGTGTGTGTTTTCTTTATCAAAAGCAATGAGTCCAACAAAATACATTTTGCTTTACCTAGTGGCATGTCATGGACTAAATTACCAAAAGAATGACAGTTTCTTGTATACAGAAATCTATACAGAAAGGCAGATTTCTAAATATAAGTAACCATCATTCTTTTGATAATTTATTCCCTGATGTATTTTGTTAGATTTATTGTTTTACATGAAGCATATTGACACTTAGTCTTTGCATTTCTAAGTGACCTGACCATGTTCCCATGAACTAGTAATCTCAGGATTATGTATGTATGTGTTTGCAACCATACAAACATTCATACATAATATGATAAAATATACAAATATGGAATAAAGAAAACAGTGATACATGAAACTTTTGTAAATTTCAACATATAAATAGATCTTGTTTCTATTGCTTTGAATCCAAATTAAATATATTTTATTTTATTCTACAGGAGGGATGCAAACAACTATAAATAATACCCAATAGACAAAGGACATGATGTAATCTCATTGTCATGCTTTGACATTTAATTTTGAAACTAGAGAGGACATTATGAAGTTTACATGTAAACTCTTTACTCTTGTTATTTAGTAAATATTTATGTCATAAATAAGATTGATGTGAATCTGATACTTATGAATTCTGTGAGTGATGGTTTTATCTTGTAGGATCATCATATTTTAAAGTTATAATGGCAGCTTCAGCTAATATAAAGTTTTTTTTTTTAACTATACCACATGGTTAATATATCATTACATGAGACATCAAGAAATTTCTTTTCTATCTGCTGTAGCTGTTGTTGATGCCTTGTTGCTTTACTGTAATGTAAAGTAGGTAACCTAGTTAATAGGTCTCACAGACACAGCCATTCCTCAACTTCATTATTATGGTTTCAAGAATAAGGTCAAAAAATGAAGGAAAAGAGTTTTCGTCAATACCTCTCTAAATATCAAATACCTCATGCGTCTTTTCCCTTAGTTTACATTTTTGTTTCATGTCAGTGCATCTAGTTATGCATATGCATCTAACTGAGTATGAGTGTTTGTGTGTGTGTCATCATCATCATCATCATCTGTGTGTTGCAAATAATTTATAAATTCATTTGCATTCACACGCATGCACACACACACACACACACACACACACACACACACACACACACACACACACACAGCCACATATATATTTAACTTTCTTACAAACAAATACATGCAGACATAAGTAACAAAGTGCGTAATTTGACAATCCTCTGAATAATAGTAATCATAAATAGAAATTTGTCAGCATGTGATTTTTTTTGTTGTTTTTATTCAAAATTGTGTAAATGACATGCTTGCAGCATTATCCCCTTTTAAATCTTTCCATAATTCTCTATTCTATAGAAGTTGCAATTCAGTAAAATTTATATTTTTCGTGAGAATTTTTAATTACTGAAATCACAATGTAGATGTGTTCATATTGTTTCTTCTTTTGTACTTTTGGTTGATAAATACTTGGTAATTAATCAATGACCTGACAGCAAGGTCAAACAAATAGCTTTATTGTCTCTTTAATAAGTATTATTTAATAGAAATTACTGAAATTTTAAAGGAGATTCAGTTGTGTGAAATATAAGAGGATAATTTTTGTATCATAAAATAGAAGACAGAAAAAGTATAATTAAAGGTAAAATAATCAGAAGAAAAGCTATTTGGAATATTCTGGATTAAGGAAACATTTCACATGAGCTTATAGCATGATAAAACCAACACAGCTGTACCCAATGTAAGCTATGGACACATAAGAGGTGAGCAATATCAACAGGTGGTGTAAACAACAAATGGATGTATTAGTTTAACGCTCGGGAATAGAGAAAGTCTTTAATGTTTCGAGCCTACACTCTTCAACAGAAAGGAACACAGAAAGAAATAAGGAGAGAAACAAGGAGAGAAAAAAATATGTGTAGTGGTCAGCGATCTATCATGGCGAATGCCAGACAGAAGGGTCACACAGGCGAGTTAAGAAGAAGGGGAGATAACAAAGTAGTAGTGATCCCAAAACGAAGGTGCGTGTGTGTGAGAGAATACTGGTGATCTTAACGTATGCATGTGTGTATGTAGGTGTGAAGGTATGAAAATGTGGGGATGGGAATTGGTCAGTGCTGGTGTGTACGTGGTGGTGTGTTGTGATGTGATGTGTTGTGTGATATGGTGTAGTGTGGTGTGATGTGATGGTGTTCGGAGGTGGGGGAGGCGAGAGTGGGGAAAGCATGGGTGGGGTGTGGGTTAGGCTGATGGTGGGCGTAGAGGTAGGGGTATGTGGGTAGGCAGAGGTTGGGGTTAGGTGGAGTATGTGGATATGTATGTCATCTATCTATCTATCTATCTATCTATCTATCTATATATATATATATATATTTATATATGTGTATATGTATATATGTTATCTATCTATATATAAATATATATATGTCATCTATATATGTATATATATAATGTCATGTATATTATAAATATTATATGTGTACCCACATTTCTGTCAACTATACTATCCTGTACCACAAGAAACTCAGCACTAAACACACACCAAACTTTACACGTAAAGTTTCCCTTGTGGTGCTTTTTAATCTCAGTATTGACAAGGCTGTTAAATCTCAACAACAAACTCCGCTCTCTTACTGTAATTAATATTATAGCATAACATTACTGAATGTTTTTACGATGATAGTGATTATTGAAGAAATCATAAGCTTAATCCAGCCTTCCTTGTCACTTAGCTTTAGGAATATTTATACATCTACTCTTAGCCGCCTCTCCAATTATTGTTGTTATTAGGTTTGAGTGACTAAACACAAAACAGGTTATGTAATCTAACTAGAAGTGCTTAAGTGAAAATCTACAAATCAAATAAATTATTAACACAAATTAAAAAAAAAAAAACTCACACAGTCACAAATATGTATTCCCTGATGTAAAAGTCAATTTTAACATTAATCTCAAGTTGAATTGTCGAGTTTTGTTAACAAAAATGCAGGAATTATAAATGAAGGAATTCATCATCATCATCATCATCATCATCATCAAGGAAGTAATTGGCAGAATCATTAGCATGCTGGACAAAATGCTTAGTGGCATTTTGTCCATGATTATGTTTTGGGCTCAAATTCCACTGAGGTCATTATTATTATTATTATTATTATTATTATTATTATTATTATTATTATCATCACCACCATTATTTTCATTGATGCTTTTACTCTAGCAGATCTTATACTGGTACTATACTAAAAGAGTGAGTCATATCCAATGGACAAAGGTCTTTTGGATCATTCCTTCTCCTTCAACTTTCTACCACCCTCCTTAGAATCGCTGCCGTTCCTAACAAGGCTGTTTTCTGCAACAGCTCCATTCAGATGTTAATTCCTTGCTTCTCAAGACATATCCAACCTTTTACTTACTGCCCCCAGTGTACCAACATCAACCAGTATCACTTCTACATGTCTGATTCTCTATAGTTTCCTGATTTCCCATTCAGCTTTTGATATTTCTCTACTTTCTTACTTTCTTTCTCATTCATCCTGTGTTTCCACAGCAAAGCCATATCCACAATAATTGCATTTTCCTTCTTTTCTATGACAGCAATGTCAAGTTTTCTAGCCACAAAAAGATGGTTACACTGGATGGCCATATTCCATAAGATCTTAAATTGTTCTTTTCCAGCAACCTTTTCCAGTTGGTGCTCATACTATTTCTCACTTCTGCTCATGGTATACTTAAGACAGAGAGCTTCCAGTGAACCAATCTGACAATGTTGTCATGCCTTCTCTTGTACTCTTTTTGTGCGTGCATCTTACATTCACTAATAATGTGGTTTATTGTTTCACCTTTCTTACCACACAACTGACTTGTCAAGATTGAACATGATATAGTTGTTCTCAGTGTCTGTCCATGGGCTGTGAAGATAAGGGTTTCAGTTTCAACTCTCAAGCTACTTTTCCTAATCCATTCCCTAGATATTATTTTAGTCAACTGTTTCAGGCATTTCCTGTAAGAATTGCCCATACGTTTTCTTTTCTTTCCATCTATCCAAAGTGTCATTCTCTCAGTCTTGTTTAAATTCTCTTTTCCTTTGCTTCATCATTGCTTAGGATTTTTATATTTCTTGCTCCTGCCATCAATTTATCCTTTGAATTCTTTACATATCATACCAGATTATTTTTCTCAGAATTCACACACAATTCACAGCTAATGAAACCTCTTCCTCCTCTCTGTCACTTTTGAGGTGTAGAACCCTTTATAGTGTCATTATTTTCCTGGTCTTTTTATCATGCTCCTAAAGTTCATCAGTTCTCCATTCTGCCACACCAGCTTGGAGCTGCAACTACCCATGTGTTGACAGCCAGTATCCTATTCCTACCATTTAACTTTACCTTTAACATCAATTTCAGTCTTCATTTATATTCCTTTGATATCAGCTCTTTCGTTTCCTTCTCTTTGATTTGGTCTGTTTCCAGGATGTCTAAGTACTTATTCCCATTGTTGTCAATTTCTTCCATAACTTCCCTGTCTGGTGATATAATTCCTTCCATCTTATCAATTCTATCTCTCTTCAGTAGTAGCACCCCACACTTTTTTACACCACATTCCTTCCCTATGTCCATGCTGAATGTACGAACTGTCTGTCTGTCCATCATCACCATCAGTATTATTATTTCTAAGTGGTGAGCTGGCAGAATCATTAGCACGCTGGGCAAAATGCTTAGCAGCATTTCATTTGTCTTTATGTTCTGGGTTCAAATTTCACTGAAGCTGACTTTACATTTCTTCCATTTGGGGTCAGTGAAATAATTACCAGTTGAGCACTGGGGGTAATGTAATTGATTAACTTCCTCCCATAAAAAAATTTCAGTCTTGTACTTATTGAAGAAAGGATTAACATAGGAGTATTAGCATAGCTACAGGAAAACTAGCAAGCAGTCCACTCTGGATAACATCTTTTGGGGGAAATACTTTTAATTTGTATTTTGCTTTGTTTTTCAGTGGAGAGGCAGAACTTTCAAGGGCTGTCCCCTTCCTTCCCATACTACACAAACTCTAGCTATACCACTGCATAAGAGTAAATGTAGTTGGAAGTGATGAGGAAAAAACAGTTTATATAGGATGGGAAAAGATCAGAGAAGTGACAAGTCAGTGTCAGTACACTCGAGGTATTAAAATGGAGTGAGCTGTATTTCAACTTTTGCTGTAATAGAAGGACGGATTGCAGCTATTCATGAGAGGTTTGTCTGGATATTCTTATCTCAGACATTGTCAAAAGCTTTTCTGATACTGTGAGCAATTACTCTGATTTTGCTGATTTTTTTACAAATGCAAGAGATCTAGTTTTAATTTTCAGTTGGAACCTATTTCAATTACATTACTAATGCCCTTAGAAAAGACATGATGTTATGAAGGTTGTTTTCTTTCCTGAATAAATTTGTGACTTCATGCCCCTAGAGAAAAAAAAATGTTAATGCTTATTTGGTGGTGTGTGAATGTGTCTGGATATCCATAAATGTTTATGTGTAATTATAATTACTCACATTGTGTATATGCATGAATATAACTTTGCTAATATCTAATGTTTATGTAAATATTTAAACGATTGATTAGATTTATATACGTATTTGAGTTTGCTTTTAATAATTAGGTACATGAAATGGTGACATTTCTATAAGTAATAAATTAGACTGTAATGTGGTGGGAAAGCAACAACTGAAAACTAATTCAAGTGACTCTTCTGACTGTTTGCCTTTAGCAGTATTTCATTAACTAGCTGCCAACTAATTGATTGTTGCTAGCAGAAATGTGAGTATGACTATACATGCTGCCGTGTCTATATATTCTTTTTAATATATTATTATATAGTTGTAAAGCCATAAATTTATAGAAGCGTAAAATGGAGTATATTGTGATGTCCATACCTTTCAAGAAAGGTATTAGAAGTATAGATGAGAACTGTCTCTAACCAGCAATTGGAACTACCTTACAAAATGAGCTCATTAACTGCTGGTCCCTTACTCTGTAATAATCATTGTGTTTTTATTACTATTTAATTTGAGGCTGGGTTAGCCTTTTACTGTTAGCCTTTTTATTCTCTTAGAGTTAAAGACAAGTACTTATAAATAGTTAATGCAACATGTATTTTGTATGAGTGTTTGATTGGGAGTTTCAGAAGAACTGGCTGAGAAAGGACTGGGGAAAGAAAAAGTGCTTAATGAGGAGTTTAGTGTTGAAACAACTAAATGAGCAACAAATGGAGTTAATGTATAGAGTTAGGGAGTTATAGGGACAAAGCTGGTGTTGTACAGTAGAAATAATAGAGAAATGTCACATCTTGATTTATGAAAAGTGTTCATGAATTAAAAAAATGTTTATAAGTATTTTATTTAAAGTTAATATATCTCTGTCTCTTTCCATCACTATTTTGGTTTATTGTTTTGTAGGCTTTCTTCATTGCTATGGGTTTTAAATATTTGATAAATGGGGAAACTATCCATCTTAATGCCCATTGTAGTTGAAGTTGAGAATTCTCTCCTCAGCCCCCACATTTTCAACTAAGGGGTTTTCTTACAATTCTGGTTATCTCTTTTTATTCCCTGTGTTGATGACATATTCATGTAAGTTCTTACTATGTGCTCTGAGAAACACATTACAGTACACTGAACACTCCCCACAACTTCAACACCACTTAACTGACATGCACATCTTTCATAAAAGGGGACTTTCAATCTATCTTTCAACAAATATAAGACAACCTACTCATATCTCAGATATGTACCTATATCATGCTATTTGTTCCTTCAAAAATACTCTGACCTCTCTTGACAGTCACATTTTAATAAATGTTTTAACATTATCTAACTGTGTATATTCTCCAATCTCTCAAACTGAATTTAAGGTTCAATCCTGTATACAGTGTCACTAAAACAGAAGGGAAGGATGTAAGCTGCACGTGTGAGAAGTGTTTTGATGTATGAAAGTAAGTAAGGAATGTAGAGTAGCAGAAAAATCTTGACAAATCAGAAATGAAAATGGTTTGGTGGATAAGCAGAGTATTACTGAGAAGGGGAAAGACAAAATGAATTGCAGTGAACGATGGGAATTGAACCAATGGTAGATGTTTTGTAAAAAATGGGATAAGACAGTTGAGTCATGTGCTGAAGAAGGATGGAAGTGACTAGGTGGGAGGAGTGATGGAAATGAATGTAAAGGGAAGTAGTAGACATCAAAGGCAGAGGAAGACAAAGCTGAAGATGATGGAAGAAGAAATGAGAGGCAGTAGAAAGTGAGGAAGAAAGAGAATAAGACAAAATGGAACAGATTATCATGGGGCTCAGAAGACTATCCCTTGCTTTAGCATGGAATAATTATCATAAAATGTTTGTTGTTGTATTATGTCTTGGATACAGTGTCTGAGAAGATGAGATGAGCATGACTGGAATATGTTTATTATAAGTTTACTTGATCAGGTTGACCTGAGATAAAACAAAAATAATGACAAATGTTACTTTTGATTTTTGTAGCTTGTTTTCTGGTCCATTTCAGTAATCTTGCTGAACCATTTACACTTATGTAATCTCTTGTGTAAAGAGCAGGACAGCAATATGAAAAATAAAAAGAAAAAATCAAGAATGTATTCCATCCTATAAGAGCTATCTATAAATTATACTGCAAGTAGTTTGTGACCATCTTGAAATATATACTATATAATTTCATCTAGCATTATGGCTTGAAATAATAGACAAGAAAACCAATTTCAAGAATGCCATGTAAAATGCAATGCTGTGAAAGTCAGTCTGTGGCTATTTCTAACTCTTGGATATTTTGAATAAAAACAAATGAATGTAGTGACATTTAGTGCTGTTTTTCTTTTTAGAATGCTGAATAATCTCAAATAGACCATACATTGCAGAATATCAAATTATCCTAAATGTGTTTCTTATTCAGAATGAATGCACCACTACTACCTCCTATTGGCCAAGCCCATGATTCGCCTTATCAAGGAATTTTCCAACTTGATACAATTGAAGGTCGCTTACAGCAGCAAGAGCGATTGTCAGAAGTTCTGATTAATCAAGCTTTGAAAATTAAGGAAGAAATCCTCCAAGAATTAAGAGATGGTTCTGGTGCAAAAGTGCAACCAGCTAAACTGATGCTTAAGGAACATATTGCCATGATAACAAATGTTGTCAACAGTTTGAATCATGATATACAGGTAATCATTTTAATCACTAAAGTTTCATTGACCTAATTTGCTTATATAAAACAACTAATGGCCTTGGCCTGCGACATAAAAGAAAAGTAACATGATATGAAGCATGTTTACTTTAGTTTGTTATTCCAAAAAAGTTAATAACCAATAAAAAAGGACTCTGAAGATATGTGAAGTTCTCAATAAGGCATTGGTGAAGGACACTTGATGTTCAAAGAAATAAATCCTGATACTAAGTAGTTGCTATATTAACAGTAAACAGTAGCACAATTCATGTCTTAAAAGAGCTCTCTCTCTTTCTTTCTCTCTCTCTCTCCCTCTCTATCTCTCCCTCTCTCTCTCTCTCTCTCTCTCAACCCACAAAAATTCAGAAATACCTCTGCCTCTCTTTTTTTTTTTTCTATTCCAGTTATGTATTCTCTGCTACATGTTATGCATTCTCTGCAACATGTAACTAACTTTAGACCTTTCTTTCAAATTTACTAATCTTTTATAAACAGGGAATCCATCAAAATAGTCTTATAAACTGAACTAGAATTTTGGCACTAGTTGATATCACCAGGAAGCAAAACCATAGTACTGAAATTACTCTACTTATGAACAATATCCATCATCATCATCTATATCTGTTTTCCATGCTGTCATAAGTTGGATGGTTTAACAGGATCCTGTGAGCTGCAGGGCTGCACCAAGCTTCAGTGTTGCTTTGGCATGGTTTCTATAGTTGGATGCCCTTCCTAATGCCACTTCTGAAAATTTATTCAAAGATATTAACAATCTAACTTTATCCTCTACTTTCTTTTGAGCAACACAAACTAAAACCATTACAAACTCCAAAAATAATATCCCCGCGGCCCACCTTAATTTGCCATGACCTATCATAACAGTTATACATTTATAACATGGTTGAATTAATGTCCCAACAATTAGGTTTCCTCTCCCAATCAATAAATTACCTCAGTCCTGAACAGCTACTGACTTTTGACAAGCCCCAGGTGTATGTCACATTAAAATAATACTCACATACTCCTGGAATTGTACAGATTCTACCCACACAAACATTCAAGATTGCATCCCAAAATGACCATGTGGCCCTGTGGCACATAACCATTCTGTTGTGTTCTTTTTCTGACTCTTCTACCATTACTACAACAGGGTGTAATTTCGTTGCTCAACCTCCTCCTTTTATTATCCCTTGCATCCTGTCTCACAAATCTATCTTAAACACTTTGCTTATCCCTAAAATTGCAATTCCCTGGAAGTTCCCCTTTGACAAATTTTTCCTCACAGACATCGAGATGAACATCAATAGCATCAACTTCACCTGTCTGGAAAGGCCCGTAGAAAGTGTAGGCTCTAACCTGTCTCATACTAAATAATAAAACAAATCTTTTATGCAGGTCCTATAAACTTCACTTAGTTAAATTTTTGTGATAAATTCTGGATTTTGTCTTCTCTTCCAAATTATATTTCTACCCAGAATATCTTTTAACCCATATGAAAACCAAGATGTATTTTCTTCATTAGAAAATAGAGCTCGCATATCTGGTATTGTATATAAACAGTATATATATCTTGTAAGAAATCACTAGATGAAAGACAAGCTAACATTCACTAAAATTATTAAACTATTTGCCCACTGTTAAATTTCATATTTCATTTATCAGATGTTCCTTTGAATGGTTATCATTTAGTAGTTAGAAATTCTAGATTGAAATTCTAGAGAGGGGAACATCTGAGTAACAAGAGTTGGTCAAAAGTTTTTACATGGACTCTAGATACTGAGAAACTTTAAAAATTGACAAACTTACATTAAAGTTGGAATTTGATATACTGTTAGCTCACACTAATTTTCAGTAACTTTAATCTCAAATCCTTTTAGTTTGTAAAAGGAGCTAAAAGTGGTAGAAAAGAATAAGAAATATGTATCATAATTTACATTGAATATAACTTTTACCATTTCATCATCGGTCAGCTCTTGTTAATTTCCAGTATTTTTCAGTCAATTTCTTAGCGTCCATCTTCCTTATATCTCTGTATCCTCTCATAGTTCTTGATCTGATATTTTCAGTTTCATTCCTTACCACAGTTTTAGTTTTTCCTGACACAAATTATCATTTATTTCCACATCTCTCCAGCTTTTCCAAATTAGTCCAGTCTTTCCAGCAGATACATGCAGATGATTATTTCCTATTTAAAACAAATGGTAAGGTAGTGGTGGTGGGGCTCTGAAAGGGGTGTCAGGAAGTAACGTCCCAGCCTTCCTGAGCTAGTTTTCCACCACATTTGGTCTCAGGACCACTCATGTCTAGAAACTGAGGTTGAGGGTAAGCAAGGGCATGCTCCCTGTAGAAAATCCAGCTCCAAAAAAGCCTCATGGTAGCAAAGGAGAATGGACACCAGCCAGCCAGCCCAAAGGTTGAGGTGGGCTGCACCTTGCTACCTTGGTTGCTATGGCATTGAGGTAGATCTGGCGACCCCCGTTAAAGAGGACAAAACTTGGATTTAAAACACAGGATGATGATGATGATGATAAGCAAACTGACTCCAATTTCCGACACAGAAAAGACTCAAGTTGTTTCCTCCACATTTTTCTTTAACTAATCAAACAACATCAACAACTTTTCTAAAATTACTTTTCTAACATCTATTATTTAAATATAAGCATTGCACTCTTCTGACATACTTCTAATCTTAATACAGTTGAAAAATTCTTTATCTAAAATTTCAGAATCTGAAGACCTCCAAAATTCAGAAGTTTTTTGAAGCATTCGGGAGGCAATCATTACTTCTACATTGCTCTAACAATAAAAATGCTGACTTTTTCTCAGTTTTCATTTTATTTTCCTATAATCATGCTCAATGCTTTGTTTTATGTTACTTGAAACTTAATACCAGTATACTAAAAAATAAAATCCATGCAAATTATGTGTACCTTTTAATCTTTTCTACTATCAGCACAAAACCAGAAATTTGTGGGGGAGGGGTTAGTTGATGTAATCAACACCAGTATTTAACTGGTACTTGTTTTATTAACTTCAAAAGGATGAAAAGCAGTTGTCCTTGGCAGAATTTGAACTCAAAATGCAAAGATGGACAAAGCACCTCTAAGAATTTTGTCTGGCATGCCAACGATTCTGCCAACGATTCTGCCAGCTCACTGCCTTCTGCAATCTTTTAATCAAAGCATGACATGGTAGGTGGAGAATCAGTCTCCACCTACCATGTCATGCTTATCTTTTTTTTATGGTATTATTTATAAATAAATTTATTAAATTATATAAAACTATATTCAGGGCTTATGTATAAACTATATTATGAAATATAAATGGGTATTGTGTTTAGACTTGGGTTCCATCCTGAAGCTGTCCCATTTTATAGATGCAAATATAAAAATACTTTGAAATCCAAAAACATCTGAAATCTGCAACATTTTCAGCCCCTGGAATGTCAGATAAAGTATTCTCAACTGTACTATCGCATAGTTATTGTGATTGTAAACAAGTATACCAGAAATGGTAACTAGAGAATTAGAAAAGTACATCTGTTATTACAATAAAAGAACAGTCAAGTTCATAGCAAGAAAACTAATTTTATATCTTGTTAGTTCTCCACAGTATGTGAATAGAAGTGTTGTTCATTGGTTGAACTGGTAGAGCACCAAACTAAACACCCTGCAGATCTTAGTTATGTTCCTTTAGGTTTTGAGTTCAAATCATCCTAAGGTCAGTTTTGTTATTCATCCCTCTGGGGATGATAACATAAAGAACAAGTCAAGTGCTGGAGTTGATGTGATCAACTATAGTCCTATCCTAAATTTGTAGTCTTGGACCTAAATAAGAAATCATGATTTGTTTCACATTCACCTTGTGCATGTGTGATTAATAACTATACTATACTACGGTTGAGAATATTTTGTCTGACATTCCTGGGACTGAAAGTGTTGCAGATTTAGATGTTTTTGGCTGTGTGATTAAGGAGCTTGCTTCCCAGCCATCTGGTCTTGGGTTCAGTCCTTGCATGCAGTACCATGTGAAAATAACTTTTACTATACTCTTAGGCCAACCAAAACCTTTCGAGAGGAAATTGTAGATGGAAACAGGAAGAAGCCTATCACACACACACACACACACATGTATGTATGTATAAGTTGTGTGGTAAGAAGCTTGCTTCCCAACCACATGGTTTCAAGGCCAAAACTTTGACTTTCATCCCTTTGATGAAATAAAGTATCAGTCAAGTACTGGGGGTTGATGCAATTGACATGTGATATCTCCTCAAAATTGCTGGGCTTGGACCCTGCAATGGACCAACATCCTGTTCAGGAAGAATGTTGTGATTTTGGTGTCTTATATGCCATGAAAATTGAGTAAGTGCCATATGAGTTGAAGGGCTTGTGAAAAAAAAATGTAATTTAATGCAGGGAAATAATTATGCAGTGAATAAAAAATAAACAAAACAATATCAGGCACAAGACTACAAATTTAGGGTAGGACTATAGTTGATCACACCGACTCCAGCACTTGATTTGTTCTTTATACTATCATCCCCAGAAGAATGAATAGCAAAATTGACCTTAGGATGATTTGAACTCAAAACCTAAAGGAACATAATTAAAAATATTAGGTTTATAAGCCCTAACATTCATTCTATAATTGCTCACGAGCATATAGCGTAATGGTTAAAAGCACAGGCTACTAACCCCAAGATTGCGAGCTCAATTCCAGGAAGTGCCTTGGATAAATAATAATAATAATAATAATAATAATAATATCAGCAAAACAATACCTTGGGTTGAAATTCTACCCGGACGCCTGATGAAGGCTGGAGAGTAAATCAGCCAAAACATTGTGGTAACAACAAACAAGATGAGGACACATATCTGTCCAATGTAAATAATGAAAACAATATTAGTCAATGACTAATATTGTAATTATTTTAACCAACATGGGAGACAACTCTGAACATATTTTGGTATTATTGTGATTTCATCAGCCAAGTGTAGACTTCATCCTACTTATTTTAACAAGCATGGGAGACAGCTCTTGTTACGTTTTGGTACTATTGTAATTTCATTTGCTAAGTATAGATTTCATTATACTTGCCAAAGTAGTGATGAGCAAATAATGAAATAAGTTTACAAGATCGACTGTGTGTAAATTGACATCTCCTTCAGGAGACAGCAAAGAGATTAACAAAGTGGAATTGTATTTGTTGCTACATTGAAGGTTGAGCAACTAAACAGAAGTAGTATAAATGTATTAGATGAAGCAGTTTAAATTAATGACGCAGGATCTTTTTAGCAAGTGTATTCTTCATAAATAATGTTTGAACCAACAGGGAACTGAAACCAGGTCATTGTTAGAGTGCTTGAAGATATTCTTCATAGTCTTAAGCCTTTAAGGTCAATATAAATAGTTGATACTTTGAGTGTGTGTGTGTGTGTGTGTGTGTAAAAGTTATAAGAAAGAAAGAGGAGAAATTAGGCATGTGTAATTGTTTCCATAACACCAATAAATTACAACCTCAAATATTTAACACATGTTCTGATTAGTTATATGAAACAAATACAAAAAAATATGTATGCATACACACACACACATATTGTATCTGTATCTATCTGTCTATCTTTATATATATATGTGTTTATGTACATATATGTTTGTGTATGTATATATATATACATACGAACATATATATATATATATATAAACAATATATGAGTATATGCATATATATGTACATGTATGTATATACCTTCATCCACATGTACATATAGATACATAACTGGGTACATGACGTGGCAAAAGAACATGGACAAAATGGTAAACAAGGTGCAACAAACAAGCAGGCCATATAGAAACATCCCCTTCATCAGCTGCCACCATTAAAACCCCGGCATTTCGAAGAATTAAGGCAGTATGAATCGTTAAAATGGTTCTTCCCATGAACACAAATTAAATTGTTTTCGTGGAGGGTAGTGGTGGACGGAAAACAAGACAGGAAAACGAAACGGTGAAATAAACAAACAAAAGGCTGTACAGCCGGACGTGAAGTGTGTATGTATTGAATTGTTAAATAATCTGAATGGAAGCAATGCAAGGGGAAACTAGAGGAACATAATTAATAACCACACACAAAATCCAATATATATGTATATTTTCCTACATTAATAAAATTGATATAAATGTTCCAAATATATAAATATATAAATTTATATATATATATATGAATTATACAATTACATACCAGCCACTCCAGTGGCTGGTATGTAATTGTATAATTTGTATTTCTGGATTGGATTTTTTTTGCATTATGTGTAAGCATCCTGATGAGGGAAGTGTCAGTTTTTAAAAATATGAAATATATCTTATTACTTGGCACGTCTCTGAAACGGTCCGTAGGTGGAACTTTTAAATCTTTGTAGTATTTTTGTGGTATTTTAGTATATAAAATTGAATTTAATTGAGTTTTTACCTGTAAATTTGGATTTTTATCCCTAATATTATTATTATTATTATTATTATTATTATTATTATTATTATTATATATATATATAGTTTTAGGGAAAAGAACCAAGTTTCATGAACTCATCGATGAAAATCTACTATCACATATAGAAAAATTAACAATTAAAAGCATAATAAATTAGTATAATATAATACAAAGTAAATATCATATGATATCATAAGATATTTACTTTGTATTATATTATACTAATTTATTGTGCTTTTAATTATTAATTTTTCTATATGTGATAGTGGATTTTCATCGATGAAACTTGGTTCTTTTCCCTAAAACTATATATTTATATATATTTTAATCTGTAAAGCTCAATTTAATTTTAATTTTTTATAAATTGATTTTAATTGAGTTTTTACCTGTAATTTTGGATTTTGTCCCTAATATTATTATATATATATATATATATATGAGGGGCTACCCAAAAGAAACCAGAAATTTGCAATATTATTTTATTCACTTAGCTTTACATGTTTACACTTTTATTGCCTTCAAAGTATTCTCTATTTGAAGCAATGCATCAGTCCAAACACATTTTCCATTGTTTGAAGCAGTGCTGGAACTCTTGCAAAGTGATGCTTTTAACACCTCCGTCATTTTTTCTTCACCACTTTTACATCTGCAAATTCCGTAGCACCATCTTTCGTCACCAGTGATGACCTTCGAAAAAAGGTCTGGATCAAATTCCAACCGTTCTTTCAGTTCGTGACATGGATTCAGTTGTGACTGCTTTTGATCTTCCATGAGCAAACGAAGCACAAATTTTGCTGCAACTCTTTTCATTCACAATACCTTACTCAAAGTTCATTGGCAGGAGCTCCAGAATACACCAATCATATCAACAAGTTCATTGATTGTTTGGTGATGGTCCTCCAAGATCAGTTCCTGAATTTTCCTTATGTTTACATGTGTTTGGGAGGTCGACAGATACTCTGAATAACATGGGGTCTTCAAGCAACAAAAGTCCATTCCTAAAGCGTGTAAACTTGTGTTTTGCCCATAGCAGTGTCCTTGTAAGCTGTTAGAAGCATGACAACTGTTTCAACCACCGTTTTCCCCAGCAGTGAACAGAATTTCAAAGAAGTATGCTGTTCCTTTGTTTTAGCCATCGCAAAAATCGACAAACAGGGGAGAAGCACTGCAAAACAAAGATGCACCACATGGCAGTAGGGTCAGCATACTAATGTTTTTAGGTCATATAAAGTGGCTTCTAGCGGTGGAGGCCTGAACAACAACAGGCTTGTCCCACAGAGAACGTTTCCAGTTACTTTTGGGTACCCCTTGTATATAAATAAAGAGTGAGAGACAAAGAGAATATAAGGTAATATAATTATATATTTGTATGTGTTTGTATGTATGTATGTGTCTGTGTATGTCTATATTCATGCCTTACTTTACATTTACCAGTGTAAAGTGGTGTATTGCACTGTGTCCCTTTATGTTAATATATATAACATACTCAGTGTATAGGGCTGTTTCAAATAAGTACTGGATTCTATATGATTGGCTAAAAACTCTCTTCAAGAGATTTTAGTCAATCATATAGATTTTGGCTGCAGTCTAGTAACTGAAACTAGTAAAAGAATCAAAGAATTTATCTGAAACTCTGGTATCTTTAATATCTATGTTTTGAATCATGTTAAAGAGTGTAGTGAAATCGTTTTATGTTTAGCAATCTATATAGCTTTTTGTTTTAACATTCTGCATAGTCTTATTTATTTTACCATGAAAATTTTGCTACTTGGTCCTTTGGGGTTAAAGTGTTTCTCAGACATTTAGTATTACTTGTTTTTTTTTTTTTGTTTTTCTTTCATTTATTTAAGATACTTACAATGATAGATAAAATCTGAACGCTTTCATTAAGATTTGCTTGGTTAAAAAAATATAAAAAGAACTCTAGAAACACTACAGCTGTTCAAACAGTGTTGACTGTAACAGAAACAAGAAAATTCCTTTAAACAGCAACAGAAAAGATGTGACGGAAACAAAGATCACAAATATTATGGCATGATAGTTAAATTTCCTTTCAGCACACCTGATGTAATTCATCATCAAAATCAGATAAATTTTGTTTGCGTGTGTATGTGTGTGTGTGTGTGTGTGTGTGTGTGTGTGTGTGTGTGTGTGTGTCTGTGTGTCTGTGTGAATATATTTGTACATCTATCTATGTAATATATGTGTGTGTTGGTACATATATGTGTGCATGTTTTGTCGTCATTTTTCTAATGCTTTTTCTTTTTGTACTGGCATGGGTTGGACAAGTTTTCCTAAAGTAATGAATAAAATACAACTAGAAGCCCTTCCTGTGACTAGCACTTATGTTGTTTGTCGCTACACATAATGACATGGTGCAACTATTCTATTAGGAACACACACACACAAACACACGTACACACATTCATATTTATAATATGGCAGTTTAAAAATAAACTGGCACATCATCGAAATCTGAAAGCTCTGAGATAAACCATGATTGAACAATGTGAAGGAATTTCACAGTAATCTGAATGTTAAAAAGTTGAGTGAAATGGTGATACTATAGACATCCTTTAATGACATTACAACCACTTGCTCTACACTTTCAAAGACCTCTAGAATGAATAAAACTCTTACTTGGTAAACAAGTAAGGGTTGGCTATGGGAAAAGCATCCAGCCATGAAAATCCTGCCTTAAATAACTCTTTATCACACCTATACATGCATGAAGGAAACAATTGGTCATATGAACAAAAGGGATTGTGTGGTAAGAAGCTTGCTTCCCAACCCCATGGTTCTGGGTTCAGTCCCACTACATGGCGCCTTGGGCAAGTGTCTTCTACTATAGTCTTGGGTTGACCAAGGCCTTGTGAGTGGATTTGGTAGCGGGAAATTGAAAGAAGCCTGTCGCATATATATGTATGTATGTATGTATGTATGAGTGTGTGTGTGTATGTGTGTGTGCGTGTGTGTGTGTGTGTGTGTGTGTCCCACCACCACTTGGCAACTGGTGTTGGAGTGTTTACATCCCTGTAACTTAGCAGTTCAGCAAAAGTGATCAATAGAATAAATACCAGGCTTTAAAGGAAAAACACACTGGGCTCAATTCATTGAACTAAAATTCTTCAAGGCAATGCTTCAGCATGGCTGCAGTCTAATGACTGAAATAAGTAAAAGAATAAAATAAAAGAATATACACTGTAAAGTGGTTGGCATTAGGAAGGGCATCCAGCTGTAGAAACCATGCCAAAGCAGACACTAGAGTATGATACAGTCTTTGACTCACTGGATCCTTGCCAAACTGTCAAACCCATATGAAATAAAAATTAAATGACAACAACAATGACGATGATGATGATGATGATGGTGATGGTGATGGTGATGATGATGATGATGATGATGATGATGATGTGTATGTGTGTGTATGTATAGATATTTGGTTGACTCTCCAATTGATTTGGATGTATGTGCATTCATTTGTCAATCAACTGGAAAACCTTCTCATTGAATTAGCATGCAAAGTAGCTCATATCCTATAGATATACTCCTTACTCTTTACTCTTTTACTCTTTTACTTGTCTCAGTCATTTGACTGTTGCCATGCTGGAGCACCACCTTTAGTTGAGCAAATCGACCCCAGAACTTATTCTTTGTAAGCTTAGTACTTATTCTATCGGTCTCTTTTGCTGAACTGCTAAGTTATGGGGACGTAAACACACCAGCATCGGTTGTCAAGCGATGTTGGGGGGACAAACACAGATACACAAACACACATATATATATATATATACATATATATATATATATATATATATATATATATATATATGACAGGCTTCTTTCAGTTTCCGTCTACCAAATCCACTCACAAGGCTTCAGTCTTCGGAAGACACTTGCCCAAGGTGCCACGCAGTGGGACTGAAACCGGAACCATGTGGTTGGTAAGCAAGCTACTTACCACACAGCCACTCTTGTATACATAACATGATTTTTAGGTAGAATCAATGTGACTAAGTTGGGCTTTTGAATTACCAATACAATTCATTGATGTACTTCAACACAGCTTCCATCAACTAAGTGCTATGACAAAGGCATTTGTCTATGAATGCCATACAATAGGATTGAACCTGGGCACTTCATTGTTACAAAGAAAATTAATTACTGTATTTTAATGTGTATAAGGAACTCCCTAATTTGGAGATTTGAGGTTCGAGGAATTAAGTAATTTATTAAGTAATTTATTAATACTATAATACTGTCCATGTATAAGAAACTCCCATATTTTTAAAACTAATTTTTGACAAAAAAGGGTCCCTTATACATGTTAAAATAGGTAATCCCTCAGCCTGCCACACACACACACACACACACACACACACATATATTGGAACAGTGGATCTCGAAGCACATGAAGCTATAAATTGCAGCATGTAAATAATAGGTTTAGAAAACCCTTTTGAATAGTAAAAGTAGAAAGCCTGCTATGTTTACAGGAGATATGAGTTTGTGGCTCATGAGCAGCCTTCAACTTTTTCTAACCAAAAGCATTTTTCACTTCTTCAATTCAACATTTATATGCTATTATTTATAACTTTGTGAGCTTCAAGATCCAATGTTCAGAAGAAGAAGAAGAAGAAAAAAAAAAGAATCATTTCATATTCTCTGGTAAGTTTAAAAGTTCTTTTGACAAAAATACAATACAAGGTGGGCCAAAATCATGCACAAAACAAATTCAGTACATTCTGGAATTGTCAAAATCATGCTTCAGTTTTTCTAAAATAACTAAAGTAATGATGAATACACATGTACTTGTACATGATAAACAAACTGAATAATGATAATAATGTAATATAAATAGAATGTCAACTGTTTTGGTGCATGACTTTTGGCTCACCCTGTATGTGTGCGTGTGTGTGTGTGTGTGTGTGTGCATGTTTGAAAATATACACACACAGATATATATTGTTGTAACCATATTTAGAAAACAAAGTAAAAATAGTCAAGAAAATGCTCTGCATGATAACCGAGATATACAACAATGTCATTTCTTTATGGTATTCAATTTATAGAGTGTCACTTATAATCACTTGGCTAGAAACAATCAGATACATTCAGACTATATCCACCAACAATAGCTATTACAGGCTAATGTGGGTGGGTAGGTGTGTCAACATGGTCACATGACTTGCTAGAACTAGCAACCAAATTTCCTTAAAAGTCGTAATGAAAAAAAGGAGGATACATTTGGATAATGTAGTCTCAGATATACTATACTTTTGGTCGCGAACTATCTTATGTTCGCGAACTATCTTCTGTTCGCACCATCAGAACTGATCTGGGGTTAAACCACAACATTAGCAATTATGACAAAAGCCAACAGTAATAATATACCCTTTCTTTAATTCATATAATTCTTCCTCACCATCTCTCCACTGTGATAAATATTTATATCAGCATAATGCTTTCATGCTATTTATATTTCAGTTAGCTTCCTGTTGGCAGTCATCCCACACAACCTTCAGTGACATTCAAATTTTGATAATTTTTTTCCTGTTTTTACGACTTACTGGTCTAGTTAAGTTATTTTGTACTTCAGTACTCATTGTGACAGCTTTTGGCAGCTTGCTTGTTGACACTGTATTGGAACCACTTGAATCGTGATTAAACAGATAATTTATAATGAGCTATTTCAGCTAGAGGAAACCTGGTGCAAATTCTGTCATATGGATTAAGTTTTATCTCATTCATTGACTCATTTGTATCAAGCCAGTCTCTCTGCCCAACCCTTACATTCCATACATCTTTCTGAAGAAACTTTCCTATACTGCCTTCAGCCCACATCCCACAGTTGCATTGAAATATTGTCTGTCTCAGATTTTAAATGTGTCCCCAGCTTTTAAAAAGTGTGTCTTTAATAAACTGCTTAGCAACTTGTCTAAACATTTGCTGTAAATATTTAGAGAAAAAAAGAAAAAACTAAAATTTTAAAAAAGTTATAAATTTTTTTCTCACAATACTAAAGTCTAAACCAGGTTATTTTTTCAAACTAGTTTTGTTTTGTTATGCTATATTATATCATATTTGTTTCTTTGTTTTGGTCATTCATACAGTTCAAAGAACATTAAAGAATTTGTGTGGGAGTTCAGCTGGTTTAGCTGTTTTCGTATTTTATTACAAAACTTTGTTTTAGTAATGAAGCAATATTCCATATAACTGCCAATTACAGATAAAATTGTTCTTTTATTCTGTTTGTGTGCAATAAATAGGGTATATGTATATCACTTAATCTAGAGACTTTTCTTTTGATAATTATTCAATATTAATAACTTTTTATCAAATGAGGTTTTTTCTTCATTAGAATTGGATAATATATAATGAAAATGAAAGTTCTAGAAGGATTTTATGGTGCTACTATAGTATGATATCTACCTTGTTATTTGTGATCTACTGCAAACGACAATACTACACTCTGCCCAACAACCCACTTACAGCCTTCAGCAATTAATTCTAGCCCATTTAGTTGTTCACACAAACACCACGCTGGCCAGAGACTTTTACAAAAAGTGACGATGAAGTAGTGTCCTTTTTGAGAGAGCACAATCTTATTGACCAGGTAGGAAATGTACCTCCTCGTTATAAATGCAGAACACAAATGCAAGAAAAAAGAAAGAGGAATAGAGCAGTTGATAGATATCAACAGTTGGTAGATATCATACTATAGTAGAAAATTAATAGTAGATATCATACTATAGTAGAAAATGGATGGTAGAGGTCGTACTATAGTAGCACTGATTTTATTCTGAGAAAGATTGGAAAAATTACCTTTCTTGCACTGATCTGGACAACGAGGCCCAATGAATTGATAAGGGAAATGGAGACAAGTTTTACCCAGCAGATTTAGACGATGTATTGTATAGTTAGGGAAATGCAGAGAGCAAAATGCTGTATAACAGAAGAGACAAATGAAACATGTATTGTGGGTGGGTCAGTGATAAAAGAGTTTTACAAAAATATTTTTTCTTATCTCAGTTCAACAGCATTTTTCCTTGAGTTGTTCTATCGTTAAGAAATCTCATAACCCACCACCACTACAGTTAATCTCAAGAAAGATTGGTAAAGATAAATTGGTAAACTACCATAATTTCTAAAACTAGAGGAAAATAATTCATCAAAAGTAAGATGAGGTTGCAAGTGTCTATAACATAGTTCAGTTTGTTTGAATATGAGGTAAAGTTTAAGTAAACTTGTAAGGTTGAAAATAGCATTGTGTTTGTAGAAAAGCTTTTAAAATGTTTCAACTCATAGAATAGAGGACAAGCAACTGAGATAGATAGGGCAAATTTATTCTGCAAACACAATGAAACCATGCTATCATGAATAAATAGGTATAAACTGATAAATATAAATAACAATGGTTTCATTTAAATGTTTCCATGTCAATATCGGTTAAACTGGTTTTGTGTATTTTCAACTATTTATGTTATCGCCTAATTCTTTTGTAACATCTCAGTCTATTGGAGAAGATAGAGCCTCTGAGTTTAACTGCACAAAACCTTGACATTGATAGAAAAAACTGTGTGGAAGCCTGTTTAATTGTCTGATTTAACTACCACTCCTTACACACATGCACGCACGCACATATGACTTTGTTCTTGTCAAACCATCCAACCCAGGCCAGCAAGGACTGCTGTTTTCCATGCTGGCATGGGTTAGAGACAGTTTGACTGGGGCTAGTAAGCTGGAGAGCTGCATCAGGTCCCAGTTGTCTGTTTTGGCTTGGTTTCTATGGCTGGATACCCTTCCTAATGCCAACCACTTTACAGAGTGTACTGAGTGGTTTTTACATGTCACTGGTACAGGTGCCTTGTACGTGTCACTGGCACAGGCGCCCTATACATGTCACTGGCACTGTCAATGAACATGATTCACTTAGCATGTAATGATAGTCATCATTTAACAATGACCACTATTCACTGTACATATAATCATAATCATAATTTAACTTCTTATGTTCCATGCTGGCATGAGTTGGATGGTTTGACTTGGATCCAATGGTTTCAAGGACTGCATCATACTCTAGTGTCTACTTTGGCATTGTTTCTTATGGTTGGGTGCCCTTCCTAATACCAACAACTTTACAGTATATACGAGGTGGTTGTCTTTCCTTTGTGCCACCAGCTCTATTGCAGTCATTATGCAGAGAGACTTTATGCCAAAAGATGAGAGGAGGGGTAAGAGCAGATTCTTATTGAGGAGCTACTTGACAACTCACATTTAGAAGAATCAGTAGGAACAGCAAAGAGATAAATAGTGGTGATGCGGTGTCCAGGTGGACCCTAAAAGTATGAAGTGAGCAGAAGTGAGAGTACCACATAAAAAGTATTCAGTAATCTCTGTGGAGTGGTTAGTGGAGGTAGGGCGTCCAGCTCTAGAAACCAAGCCAAAGCAGACTATGGAACCTGATGTGGCCTCAGGCTTTACCAGTTTCTGTCAAGCCACCAAATCCATGCCAGCTGGGAAAACGAACGTTAAATGATGATCGATCACACACACGCCCCCCCCCCACAGACACACACTTAAATAAAGACATAAATTATTTATACATATATATA
>NC_068982.1:27968757-27978116 GCF_001194135.2 Octopus bimaculoides
ATATATATATATATATATATATATATATATATATATATATACATATACATATTCATACACATTGTATATATATGTGTGTGTATAAAATGAGCTTCAAAGAAGACAAACTACATTGCATACTTATTATCAACCTCTGAATTTACAAAAAAATTTTTCATTACACAAGCAATTAATTATTGTTTTTTAGTTGCCTCATCTTGAAGCCTCACATTCCGAATATTGATTGCCAACACTAATTAAAATGATCCTAATTTGTTCTTTATAATTAAAAAAGTATATTGAACCTGAATAGATGTTAACACTCTGTACGTGTTAAGAGGCATCTCAATCAAGCACTTTTCTTCATGTTTTACTATATTTATTTCCTGATATCATACTCTAAATTGGAAAGGAGTAATTTTCACTATGGTGACTCGGCAGAGTAGTTAGATTGTCAGATAGAATGCCTCAATATATTTGTTCCAACTCTTTGTGCTCTGGGTTCAAATTCTGCTATGATCAAATGATCACTATTGCCTCTCATTCTTTCAGAGTTAATAAAAAAAGTACCAATTTGGCATGGTGAATTAGCAGAACATTAACAGGCTTGGCTGTGCTGCTAAGAAGCTTGCCTCTCAACCATGTAGTCTTGGGTTCAATCTCACTATGCAGCGTCTTGGGCAAGTGTCTTCTACAATAGTCCTGTGCTGACCAAAGCCTTGTGAGTGGATTTGATAGATGGAAAATGAAAGAAATCTGTCATATATATATATATATATATATATATATATATATATATATATATATATATATATATATATATATATATATATATATGTATATGTACACACACACACACACATATATGAGATTGTAATCGTGGCTGATGCTGCTGTCACATACAAGGTGGCATGTAAAAAGTACCTTTCAAACATTGGGCCACATGGAGGCAAAATAGCTGAGTTCCTTTCAAGTGTTGGGCCTCATGGAGGCAATGACCAAGCAAACTCACAGTCCTGGCAGATATCAGTGTCATGCAAATGGCACCCATGCTGGCGGCACCTAAAAGCACCCATTACACTCTCAGAGTGGTTGATGTTAGGAAGGGTATCCAGCCATAGAAACCATGCTAGATCAGACTGGGGTCTGGTGCAGCCTTCCAGCTTGCCAGCCCCGGTCAAACTGTCCAACCCATGCCAGCATGGACAATGGATGCTAAATGATGATGATGACACACACACATACACACACACACATCAAGTCATTAAGAATGAAATGTCTGATTTTCTTATGCACCAAGTTTGACAGTCGTTAACTTATGTGTTATCTTGACTATTCTTTGTTTTACAACATTGAAGAGTTACATCATCACTTTTTGAAATGTAATTCATGGTGTCTGATTATATTATGAGTTTTGTCTTGTAAATCAATTTTTGTGAACCCATGGATAGATAAAAAATTCATGCTGTTTATGAATATGAGTTCTGTCATGGAACTAAAGCATCCCAGACAGCTTGAAACATCAATGAGGTGTTTGGTGAAGATGTGGTGAATGAGCGCACTGTACGTCGATGGTTTAAGAAGTTCCAGTCTGGCGACTTTACTCTTGAAAGTCAACCCTGTGGTAGACCTGAGACCAAGGTAGATAATGATGAACTGGAAACTGTAGTGGAAGTAGATATGTTTCAAACTATGTGTGAGTTAGCAGCAAGGTTTGATGTTTCGATTCCAACTGTATTGGACCATCTGAAACAAATCGGCAAGGTAAAGAAGCTGGACAAGTGGATACCACATGAACTGAAAAGCTATCATCGATAAGGTTGTGAAGGGTTTCAATAGTGTACTGTTCATGAGCAGGGAAGGAATAGTATTATAAGTTTCATTTCTTTTATATGTGTAATGACAGAATAGATAGCAGTGAATGAAATTATTGTATCGTATCCAGTATTGATTTTAAGGCATTGGCTCACAGGTCTAAGGGCCCAATTCTCATCTATGTATATTATGACTTGTTGTCAATAAATATATTGTATAGGGCTCAGTGCATTGATTTGCCCAAGGGCCTATAATAATGCTGCTAAGATAGCCCAGATCATATCCCTCATTGGAGATTGTTTCCAAGGTCTTTATTTGTAGAAATGGTGCTTATATATAGTTCTGTTTTTTGTAAAGAGATTTGCATTAGAAGCATTATCAAAAAGTTAATGTACGTACATATGTACATATGTATGTATGCATGCATGCATGTGCACACATGCACATACCTTCAATGTATACAAGAGTACGTGACTAGAATGCACGCTGATGCACAGGATGTAAAATAGAAATAATGTGATGACAATGTCAGTGATGGAAGCAGCAGCAGCATATAAGGAGGAGGAAGAAGAATTGTAAAACTCTAAGAAACCATAAGTATTGATAAAATGAGGTTACATGATGCTAGTTGATACATAATGCGATAGATCTGTAAAATAATCTTCTGATGCAAGAAATGAAAGATGAATAGAGACCATAGGCAAATAACTTTGACAGAAGGCACTCATTCCAGATATGACTGAAGTCTTTGCTGATGTCAAGCTCAGCAACATTTCTTTTGCAGGAAATTTGTAAAATGTGAGAAATCAGATCTCCATTAGACCCAGTTCTATTAAGATTATTACACTGGTGTTACTGAGTAGCATGATAGGATATGATTATTTATGACTACATCGACATTTTTGAAATATGAATGAAAAGCCAATAGCTGCGAGATTCAGTGACTGCTCTTCTTGGGGATGGAATTCTTGGTTACAGGTTTTTATAAAGAAAGGAAACTTGAAGTATTTAGTGAGGATTGGATCTAGCTAAGAATAATATCAGAACTAGCTGAACTGGCATTACTGTATACATATAATATCTACGTGTGGAAGTAAAGCAAGTGGGATGGAGAAGGAGAGTTAAGGATTGTCTTTGTTATGCTTAGCAGAAATGGTTTTGGCAGTAAATGTAGATACTTCATCTGCAGGTGTATTACATGCAGAGTTATGTTGCTGGAAGAATGATGGCTTGTGGGATTCTGCAAAGTTTGTTTCTTACAGTAAGACACCAGAGAGAACTTTATTGCAATTTGGGAGGTAAGGGAATATTCATTGCTCATGTTATACCTTTCACAAAGGCACCTTTCATATCTTTCATGATAGTCATCTTGATTGTGTTGCTATAGTGGGTGCACTTAGGTGTTTTGTGGATGTGGGTTTTGGTTATGCAACAGTTATACAGTGTGTTCTGGTTTCAGTTCCCACTTAGTTATTTCAAATAAGTGTTAAGTGTTACTTACTGTTACCAGAACTACATAGAATTGATAGAGTACTGACAAATGAAGTCACTCCAATTTTATCTTAACAGGATGCCTAGCTCAGAGGTCATGGAATTTCTCCAATTTGAGCTACTGCTTCTCTGCACTGAGTGGGGTCACAGCTCCAGCACTATGGACCTGTGATTAGAATGTCACAAAAAAAAATTACAAGATGGATTTTTCAAACCAAGCCAATTGGCAGGAAACCTAGGAATAGACCGAGAATGGGATGGTTGGATCCATTATTTCAATTGGTTATGTTTGGGAATCCAGCCAAAAAGTCTAATGATGATTGCTTTTGACAGAACCTTATGGTGGAGGTGCCTGAGGACTCTACTCCCATGCTCCTCCCACAAATAGTGGGTAGAGAAGATGGATGGATGGTTCTTAATTAAATGAAATTAATAATTTCTTTGCCAAATAAGTTTATTAAGAAGAAAATTTTCATTTATGATTGATATTTATTATTTGATGTATGTACATTTAATATGTACAAGTTCCATTTACAAATACCTCTTTGATATTTTCTAGTGATAAGTGTTACATATATTATTTAATATATTTATATTTGTGATCTGTTTTAATCCATATTTAATTTTTATCAGTATGCGATCTTAAATGTACTGTCTTCTACATACAGCTCACATGTTAAAACCCTTTAAGTCTTACTAAAGGTTATTTCACACTTTTAGTTTTCATGAGATATTCTATGATGTGGGCAGAATGAATTTTAAATGACGCTGAAGCACTCTTTTTTGTAACTATTCTCTCAAAGAAACTTTCTCATCTGATACAGAATATTTCTCTGCAAATTATTTATCTATAATTGGAAGCCAACTTGAATTAAGATTAACGTACACAATCGAGGTTTCGAGTAGATGGAAATTGTTAATATTTGATTTGCATGTATGTGAAAGAACTGAGTTCTCTAAAAGACTGGAATGTAATCTATTTGATCCTTGAAGAATGCCAACAACTGCTCAGAATTGTAGTGAAGTACTGCTTGACTTTGAAGAAACCTCCTTGAAGCAATTTTGTCGGTATTAAGAGTTTGAGGCCTCCAGACAAAATCACTTGTAAGATTCAGCATTAATGGTGTGTGAAAATATTTTAAGTAGGAAGTTTATCATGTGTCAGTAATGTCTAGGAAGAAGATCAGAGAAATATCATTTGGTAAAGGTCGGTGACAGTAAAACTGGAAGAGACGATGATGGCTTGAAGGGGAATAAATTTTAAAACAAACAATCGAGAATTATATAGAAAAATTGTGGAGCTTATTATAGGAGACTTATGCACATTGTAAGAAATGGAGCATTTTACCATTAGATTATTATTATTATTATTATTGTTATTATTATTATTATTATTATTATTATTATTAATACTCTTTTCTCTGGTAGTTTCATGTGAGTTTCTGCTTCACCACCTGGTAAACCTCTGTACTCCTAAAGAGTGTACAGTAATGCATTCTTATTTTTGTGGGGATTGGCTTGTTGTTGTTATTGTTGTTATAATTATTATTATCATTAAGGCAGTGAGCTGGCAGAATTGTTAGCACACTTGTCGAAATGCTTAGTGGTATTTCATCTGTTGCCACATTCTGAGTTTAAATTCCACTGTGGTTGATTTTGCCTTTCATCCTTTTGGGGTCAATTGAATAAGTACCAGTTATGCACTGGAGTCAATGTAATCAACTTACCTCCTCCCACCAAATTTCAGGCCTTATGCCTATAGTAGAAAGAATTAAGCCGTTCAATGGACCCCGAGTGGCTGAGGCATAGCATTGCAATAAATCCATGATCCGATACTTGCCGGAACATGAAGGGAAAATAGTAACTGATCCAAGACAGATGTGTGTGGCCTTTCAGTGGCACTTTGCTCAACTGTTTGGGAGCAGCAGTGAGCCGGATCGCAGGATGGATTTCATGTTCTACCTCAACGGGCTGAAAGAGGCAGAGCACTGTGAAAGGCCGATAACAGCCTTTGAAATATGGGAAGCAGTGGCTAGCTGCATGAGGGGTTGTTGGACTGATCCAGCTGTCAACTGAATCCATTGTGAAGATTGTCTTTAACCGGAAAGGAAAGGTTGTGTTTATATACCTGGTAGCCATGGCAAAGTGGTTGTATGGTGGACCAAAATTGAAGAGGCTGAAGACAAACACTTTTCTGTTTGGCCAATCCTTGATCAACTTCTTCAAGTTTCACTTGAAAAGAAAAATAAGGGTAGAGAGGTAAGTGTTGTTTTCTAACCAGTTTGCTGAAAGGTGGATAAAAGTGGCAAGAATGGTGCAAGTGAATGGGCTTACCCTGAGCATACACCTGTAGTTTGGAAAAGGTAAGGAAAAGAAAAAAGGCACCTGCCCCAAAAGTCAGGGTACCCATGGTTTTTTTATGGGTTTTTTTTTATGAGCAGCCCTCAAACATCTCCTCCCTATTGAGGATTACACATTGTCGATTTTTTCTTTTTATTTTGTTAGTTTTGTTTGCATGCATAACCCTCACAACAACACACATACACACAAACATACACACACACATTCTTCGTTTTGTCCTGTGCTGTCTATTAATGTGTTACTTAATGTAAACCCTTGTGGTTAATAAAGAAATAATAATTATTATTATTACTTCTTTTTATCTCAGGTTTTGTTGGGGCTCCTGGAGTCTTGCATGCATAGGGGGCTTGTCAACTGTAGCCTACAGTACCATGCTATCTGTTCTATTCAACTATCTTATACTTTTCTGTTTATTCTGGCTGTGCCAAGGAGGCAAACTTTTTGTAACAGTTCTACTGGGTACTCTATTCCGATTTCCTTTATATTCCTATTATTATTATTGAGTGAGAGAGCAGTGCATGCCATCAAAGTGACACTGGGGTACAAATATACAAAGCCCAATATACCCATCATGACTGCCCATCTGACAAGGGTACACCAGGCACATGCATCACAACCACATGTGTGTGACTTGGTTACCTCATATCAAGATAAACATCACATGACCTTGCAGGTGGGGCCCAGTTAGAATTTTCCTCAGATCGAGTAGCCCATCCCATTCAAAAGATCCCTGAATAAGGTTTGTTTAAGGATGTTGAATGAAACACCTATGTTTCCAGAGGTGATTTATTCAAATTCCAAAGAATTGTTCTCAACACATGGCTATGATGTTCCCCTACTACTCCTGCTCATGATCAGAGATGCACATATTGTCAGTCACTAATGGACATGCTCAACTGGTTAAGGTCAAGCAACTGACAAGCAAATCTGTAGTATTGAGCTGATGAAGTTGATTTGCCTTTCATGCTTTCAGTGTCCATGAAATAAGTACCAGTTGAGCACTGGTGTCAATGTAATTGAGAAGCCTCCTTCTCTCATCAGGACCTACTTCCACCATGTGCCTATAGTAGAAAGAGTTGTTGTTATGCTTCATAAGGCGAGCTGGCAGAAACGTTAGCATGCTGGCAGAAACGTTAGCATGCTGGGCGAAATGCTTAGCAGTATTTTGTCTGTCTTTACATTCCGAGTTCAAATTCCACCGAAGTCGACTTTGCCTTTCATCCTTTCGGGGTTGATAAATTAAGTACCAGTTGCGTACTGGAGTCGATCTAATCGACTGGTCTCCTCCCCCAAAATTTCAGACCTTGTACCTAGAGTAGAAAAGAATATTTTTAAGTTCAATTTTTTTTTTTTTGTTAGAATATAGCTCTTTCAGTTTTAATACATGCTTTTCCTAATGCCTAGCTCTTATCAAATGATAAGAGTAGAAGTGATAAGAATGAAATTATTAGCTGTGATGTGCCAAATGAAAAATGACAGTATCTGAATTGAAATCATTTTCTTGGCATGTAGTGCTTAAGTAGAGTACAGATGTAACTTATCTAGTTGGCATAAATATAATTTGGAAAATCAAATTACTATGAATATAAAAGTTGTCTTAGAATTTTCAGAATGTTCAATTAAAAAACAGTTACATCACTTTTTATGCTGTTTATAAACATCAGCATAGTTATAATTGAGATGAAAGCTTCAATATGTTTTATTTAGCAATTACATACAACCAAAAATTTATATACTTAGAAATAGTACCTTTGAAAGCTATATAATACTTTTCTACAATGTATTTTTTTCATATTCATAAATAAGACTATTTTACATATAACTATATAGCATTCTTTGGCTACTGTATTTCTCTTAAAATATATTGTCCTTCTTTCAATTAATTTTAAAAATAATGAAAACTTTAATAAAATAAATTTGTCTTTATTAACCTGGTATTTTGGAACATAAGTTACCTTGAAATTTTGCTGGGAGGTTTTCATTTAGATCACTTTAAAATATGAAGTTTGTGTTATCAAACCAGGAGCAGTTTCAAGCAGGTTGGTATGAAAAAGGTGACAATTTTCTGAAGATTTTTCTATTATACCTTTGAAATATTTTATAAAACATCATCAGCACACCTTGTTTCGGTTGCTATTGTATGTCTCTAGAATATTTTGACATAACTTTACTTATCTGTACTCTAGGTATTGGTATATCAAATTGGGAAAGTGTCTTCTACTATAGCCCCTGGTTGATCAAAGTCTTGTAAATGGATTTGGTAAATGGAAACTGAAAGAAGCCCATTTTAACCTAAGTGTGTGTGTACATGTATGTATGTATTTGTGTGTATGTGTGTGTGTGTGTGTGTGTTACTGTCTCCTTACTTTGCTTTCATGTGATGGTTGTAAATGAATGCCACCATCATGCAGTGTCTGGTCATGGAGAATATTACATTGCTTGGAAACAAGTGAGGGTTGGTGACAAGACGGTATCTGGATGTAGAAAATCCACCTCAACAAGTTCCAACCAACCCTTGCAAGCATGGAAAAGGGGACATTATGCAATGATGATAATGATGATCTATATACAAGGTGGTATCAATAAGTTCCTGGACTAGTTCTGTAGTGCACCAACAGATGGCAGCACATCGTTGCATGCACAGTAAGAGCTAGCAATGACCTTTATGAGACAGTGTACCAAATGACGTTGTTGTGTTTGCTTCACAAGTTGTGAAATTTGTGTTTTTGTGATCACATTTAGTCTGATTTTGTCATGGACAGGAAGTTGGAAAAAAGAACCAACGTGAAATTTTGCATTAAACTTGGGAAGTCTGCTACAGAGACATTGAGCAAGCTTTGGTAAGCTTACGGCGATGAGGCAATGGGTCATACACAATACTTCAAGTGGCACGGACACCTCAAAAGTGAAAGAACATTCCTGGAAGACGATGAGCAATCTGGAGGACTTGCCACTTGTGTCACCCCTAGAAATGTGGTATTGTGCATTGAGAATTTGTTCCCCAGAGCCAGACCATTAATTGAGAATCCTACTGCAACGTTTTGAAGTGTTTGAGGGAGGACATTTGATGAAAATGACTGGATCTGTGGAGCACGAAGCACTGGATTCTTCATGATGACAATACACCCTATTACTGAGCTCTCCTCGCTCATGAATTCTTGCCAAAAACAACATGGTATTGCTTCCACACCTGTCCTATTTGCCAGATTTAGCACCTGCAAACCTCCATTTCTTCCCCAAAATGAAAATGCAGTTTAAAGTTCATCGTTTTAACACCATTGTCAAAATCCAGAGTGAACTGCAGAAGATCCTCAACTTGCTTATTGAAACGACTTTCAGGCCAGATTCCAAAAGTGGCAGGAATGCTGAGACTGCTGTATTCTTGTGCAAGGTGACTATTTCAAAGGAGATGATGTTAAAACTTAGGTAAATAAATCATTTTTTATTAAACACTAGCAGAAATACCCGGCTTTGCCCGGGTTAAAGAGAATAATGAAATCTAAAAACGCCGTCTAGACTACGCAACCCTCAACTGTTAGTAGCTACGATACCATATTTCTACGTTAATAACTCTCCAATCCATGCCAGCATGGAACATAGACATTAAGTGGAATGCCAGTCTCTCATCTAGGAGGGCCTTGAAATCAATGTTACCAACTGGGGACTATGTGTGTCGTAGTGATAATAAAAAGATCCAAAGGAGGTCTGCAACG
>NC_068982.1:27978530-27994045 GCF_001194135.2 Octopus bimaculoides
GATCTATATCTATATATATATATCTATGCATATACGTGTACATATACATGTATATGTATACATTTACATCTCTTTCTCTCTCTTTCTCTCTTTCTCTCTTTCTCTCTCTTTCTCTCTTTCTCTGAAAGTATCTGTCATTACAGTATCGAAATGTGATTGTTTCAGTTAGTGGAATAATGTGTACATATACATCTGTATGTATACATATACATCTCTCTCTCTCTCTCTTTCTCACTTTCTCTCTTTCTCTCTTTCTCTCTCTCTCTGAAAGTATCTGTCATTACAGTATCGAAATGTGATTGTTTCAGTTAGTAGAATAGTTTCATTTTTAAAGTGAAAGTATTTGACATGAGTGTTTTTGTTTCACTTTTGACATGTAATACTTAAATAGTGGAGGAGATATTATGTTGCTGTGGGCTCGAACTCTGCAAGAAGTTAAAATTTTTTTTGACTAAAACACAACTGTAACCCTAAGTAAGGCATCTGTAAAATTTGAATGAAATTGGTTGCGTAGTTCTCGAGTTTTAGGGATTCACACAGACAGACAGACAGACACACATTCTCATTTTTATATACATAGATTACTAGTTCTGGAACTTTTTGATACCACCTTGTATACACACACACACACATATTGTGTCATGTTAACAGCACTGGTGCTGATGCCTCATAAAAAACATCCAATACACTCTGTAAAATGGTTGGCATTAGGAAGGACATCCAGCCATAGAAACTCTGCCAGAAAAGAAAATGGAGCCTGCCACAGCCCTTGACCTTACCAGCTCCTATCAAACCATCCAACCCATGCCAGAATGGAAAATGGATGTTAAATAATGATGATGATGATGATATATAAATTCGACGTAAAAGCACCCACTACACTCTCGGAGTGGTTGGTGTTAGGAAGGGCATCCAGCTGTTGAAACTCTGCCAAATCAGATTGGAGCCTGGTGTAGCCATCTGGTTCAGCAGTCTTCAGTCAAATCGTCCAACCCATGCTAGCATGGAAAGCGGACGTTAAACGATGATGATGGTGATATATATATATATATATATATATATATATATATATATATATACACACACACACACACACACACAAGGTCTGATCAATAAGTATCCGGACAGTTGCCATAATAACGAAGTTAAAGTATGCTGATGGAAGCTGCTTGGCACAGATTAACCTTAATCTCTGCCATGCATGTGCACTAAGTTTTAACATTCCAGCTCACTTCTGCTGTTTACAGCAGTGCTTCGAAGTAACATGATCGCTGCATTGACCACGACAAAGAAAGTTGTCATGGTGACACCTGCTCAGAGGCCTATGCAAAGTTGCAGAAAGTGTATGGTGAAGAGAGTATGAGTCACACACAAGTGTACGAGTGGTTCAGACGTTTCCAAGATGGCCATAAAAATGTAGATATTGACAAACGTTCTGGGTGACTTGCAACCAGCAGAACTGAAAAAAACATTGCAGATGTGCTTGCAGCTGTGAAAGGAGATCGTCAAATCACCATCCATGAGTTATCAAATGATGTGCAGATTAGTTACAGTTCAGTTCAGTCTATTATCACTGAAGATTTGGGTATGAGATGCATGTCTGCCAAGTTTGTGCCAAAACTGCTTTCTGCTGACCAAAAAGACACTTGGGTTTCAGTTGCACAAAATCTCCTTAATGGTGTCGAGAACAATGAAAACTTTTTGCAAACTTTGCACAGGCCTCTGAGCAGGTATCTTCAAGCTTTTGACAAAATTTGATGCAGATTCTCTGCTCAACTTTCTGTCATGTTCAGTGTGATGAACACACCCTAGACACCTTCCTTTCATGCACTGCTGTAAACAGTGGAAGTGAACTAGAACATTAAAACTTAGTGCCCATGCACAGCAGAGTTGAAGGTCAATCTGTGCCAAACGGCTTTACTCTGTGTGCTCTAGCTTTGTTACTATGGCAACAGTCCAGATACTTATTCATCAGACCACGTATATATATATTTGTTTTAAGCATGTAAATGATTGTTTCTTGAAGAAGAATAAGCTAGTGTTCTGATATAATTTATCAGTTGTTGTGTGAGAATATAGTATAAGGCAGTCAGTTGTAATTCTAGATTAAAGCTGATTGCTTATTGGATTTTTTATAATATATATATATATATATCTTTTACTTTAGTATAATATTAGCCTGACACTTATAGTTATTTGATATCTTATTTGCCAAACAGTTCAAGTTGTAGATTTTAATATCTGATTAATTCATCCCTGACATGAAGGATGCATGACAAAGCTTTCTAGATAGCAACTGTGTATGTAGCATTTTTTTGCGTTCTGATTAAAATTGTAGCTTGAATTAGGATTTAACTAATGATAAACGAGAATGAATTTAGCAATTTCATTGTTGTTGGCAATCATAGTGAAAATATATAGAATTTAGTTATTGATTTCTTATATTGGGTAGAAAAGCCTCAAATTTGGAGAAAAGCAACTGTTATTGATCCTGTTCTTTGACTGGTTCTTTATTTAATCAACCTCTGAAGGAGTAAGGACACAGTTGACCTTGATGGCTTATTCTTCCTTTTTGAGCTTACTATGTAAAGTCAAATTTGAATGTGCAGAAAACAGCTTCCGTTACATGCCAGGGGGAAGAACTAGAAGTAGTTGATAGCTTCCGTTACCTAGATGACCAAGTTAGTAGCGAGGGAAGGTGCGCTGAAAGTGTAGCTGCTAGAATAAGAATAGCCTGGGCAAAGTTCAGAGAGCTCCTACCTCTGCTGGTGACAAAGGGCCTCTTGGTCAGAGTAAAAGGTAGATTGTATGACGCATGTGTGCAAACAGCCATGCTACACGGCAGTGAAACATGGGCCGTGACTGCTGAGGACATATGTAAGCTTGCAAGAAATGAAGCTAGTATGCTCTGCTAGATGTGTAATGTCAGTATGTATACATGACAGAGTGTAAGCGCCCTGAGAGAAAAGTTGGACATAAGAAGCATAAGAGAGAAGCAAGAGAGATGAGTGCACTAGTATGATCATGTGCTGTGTATGGATGAGGATAGCTGTGTAAAAAAGTGTCACACCCTAGCAGTAGAAGGAACCTGTGGAAGGTAGATCCAGGAAGACCTGGGGGTCGGGTGGTAAAGCATGACCTTCAAATGTCAGGCCTCATGGAGGCGATGATGAGTGACTGAGACTTTGGAGATATGCTGTGTGTGAGAAGACTTGGCAAGCCAAGTGAAACCATGGCTGTGACCTATTCCCGTGCAGCATAACCAGCCCATTTAAGAGTACCCTTCAATCATTGGGCAATAAACTGTGCTTGTGAAGACCTGTTGAGTCAAGTGAAGTCATTGTCATGGCCAATGCCAGTACTACCTGACTGGTACCCATGCCGGTTGCATATAAAAAGCACCATTCGAGCATGGTTGTTGCAAGTGCCGCCTGACTGGCTCCCATGCTGGTGGTACGTAAAAAGCACCCACTACACTCTTGGAGTGGTTGGCATTAAGAAGGGCATCCAGCTGTAGAAACCTTGCCAGATCAGATTGGAGCCTGGTACAGCCTTCTGGCTTGTCAGTCCTCAGTCAAACTATCCAACCCATGCCAGCATGGAAAGCGGACATTAAACAACAACGATGATGATGATAATATATGTATATATGACAGGCTTTTTACAGTTTCTGTCTACCAAATCCACTCACAAGGCTTTAGTCGGCCTGAGGCTATAGTGGAAAACACTTTCCCAAGGTGCCACACACTGGGACAGGACCTGGAACCATTTTGTTGGGAAGCAAGCTTCTTCATACAGTCATGCCTGTGCCTATATGTTAACAAAAATATTTAAAATATTTTTTTTCAAATCAGTTCAAATGATTTCTCTTTCCTTTTTTTAAGTTTTTTTTTCTTTATTTTCTCTTTCTTCTTTCAAATTCCACTCCCACTCTTTATCACCCTCTCCTTTCCCATAAAAAAAAAACAACACACGCCCATAGATTTATGCGTTGCAGTTTTATATGCTCAATTTCCATGCTCTGTTGAATTTTAGTGTTCCAAAAATATATATTGTTGCAATTTTATGTCCACCCTTACACTAAAATGTCATCTGTGAAGTAGCTATGATTGACTGGAGCATGTAGGCGAAACACTTGATGTATATATAAAACCAAGTGTTCTTTATTATTTTGTTTCCTGTCACGTGGATCTGTGTTATTGAGCTATTCAGTTTGTTTTGCAGTTCTTCAGACCAGACAGAAAGATTGTAATTTTATAGATTTGTATGTGACTGTACTGTGTTGTAGTTGTGTCTCTAAAGTTAATGGCCTTTGTCATGTTTCACAGCCAATTTGAGTGTCAGCACCTTGGAAGTTCCTCTCCAAGGCCCAATGGGGTTGAGTAGACCAACTATTGCCTACGAGTGCAAGTCACTCCTCTCAACAACAGTGATATTGTGCAAAGGAAAGACAATACTAATACAGTTTGGCACCATTGTGGTCACAAACATTGTTGGTCAGAACACATCCAGAACAGAAACAAAGTATCCTGTCTGACATTCTAAAAATTCTGCTGCTTTGGTACTGGGATTGGTACTTCCAGTTTCTAATATATTAACTCTTTTTTTTTATTATATTTTTGTTGAAATATGTTGCCTTTAAATAAATTAATGAAGAATTTTGTAAAACAACTTTGAAGAAACCATGCAAGAATAGACAATCATTTGGCTTGACAACTCCTGTCAAACTCCTCATCCCATGTCAGCATGGAAAGTTAAATGATGATGATGAAGGGATGGTATTCTTCTGACAAAAAGGAACAGTCAGCATTTATATGCTTGTGTGTGTGTGCTTGCATGCACACACACACACACACACATTCTGTTTGAATTGAAATTGTAATTTAGGTTGCGGTATGTTGTGGGTAGTTGTGAAATCTAGAACACAGTTTTAAGTGATTTGTGAATTCTGGGGACATTGTGGCAAAAAGCTGGAATCTCAAGTGGATGTGACATGAGATGGACCAACTGAACAAGAAACTTACTTTGTTCAAGATTAAGATCTAAACAATTGTTTGCTACTGTATTACTTATAGCCTACTTATGTTGAATATTCTCTAACAGCAGATCTGTCCTCAATATATTTATATGAAACGAAAATCTTTGTCGGTGACAACTCTCCTTGTCATCGTCGTTGTTGTCGTTGTTGTATTGCCATCATCATCATTTAATGTCTGCTTTCCAAGCTGCAATGAGTTGGACATTTTCACAGGATCCAGTGAGTCACACGGCTGCATTGTGCTCCATGTTAGCTTTGCATTCTTTCTATGGCTTGATGCCCTTCTTAACACCGACCACTTCACAGTATGATGTACTGGGTGCTTTTTTCCTTCTGCTGGCATTATATATATATATATATATATATATATATATATATATGTATATTAGGGTGATGCAAAAAAGGGGTAAAAATTTTTTTTTTCAATTTTCAGGGAGACACCCTCCTATTTTATTCATATTCCTAAGAAAGCATTGTATGCGAAATTTGGGGTTGAAAACGAGAAAATTAGAGGTTGCTACCAAGTTTTAAAAATAAATGTATATCAGTTTGTGCTCAAAAATATTGTTTTGTTGATATTTTTGCCAAAACCAGTTTGATATGTACCTAGTTAACCTAGTTTGAAAAAAAATCGATGACATTCTAGGTTTTAGTATGTAACGAGGTGCAGTGTATAGCGTGTTAACTTTTTTTTTTGTGGAAGTTTCCCCTGTAGGCACATCATAACCATGTATCTAAGTTTATTTTTGTTTTTTGTGAAGCAAGAGTAATGTTTTCTTGTTTTTGTTTGAGAGTGATGTCCTGTAACTTTTAACAATTTGAAGAAGGTATTGCTTCTTCATCATTGGTTATCAGTTTGTTGCATTCCTCCATCAGTCGTACACCTCTTTCCACAATCTCGTTTACCTTACCATTTTGAGTCCAAATGCGATATCTTTTGCATTCGCATAACTTTCATCATCATTCCATTCTTCAGCATCTTTTTCAAGAAAGGTGCAAGGCACTTCTAGGATTTCAAAGAATCTTTTTGTGTTGGCAGTGACGAAAACCTGCAGTTGTTTCTGACCAGCTGATTCAGGATTTATTGATGCTCATTTACTCGGTTTTGAGTCAACTGGTTTCTGCAGAGCATGCTTAATTTTGTTTTTTGTTTCATGCAAAGCAGCTGAATCAAAAAATGCAAGTGCCACAGGTTCCTCAGAGAGGTACCACAAATGTCTCAAAAACTTATTGAGTGCATCACTTGATATTTTGTCATCCTTTTGCGTGTAGAGCTGCAGACTTTGCACAAAATGCAAATCTGAATGGGGTGGGGGCGCATGAACTTTTGGATGCTAGGTACCATGATCTGATGTATATTGCAGCTGAAAAGCAGCAAACATCTCTCAGTCCTTTTTCTCTCTCTCAGTTAGTTTAAACTGAGATCTAAGCATCCAAATTTTAATGCAGTAAATTAGCTTGGTCATCGATTGTGCTCTGTGATAAGCTCCAGGTGCTTTAAAGCTGATTCCTGACTTGGGGGTACTACTGAGGAAAATGAGCATTATCTCAGGCAATTTCTTGTAGTCATCATGAGGCTGCTTGAGCAAATTGAATGATTTCTTCAGCATCAGATTTTCTCTGCAATGTTAGGGTCATCTGTTGTTGTTTGGTAATTGTTCTCGTCAATTTCCACCCACTTTGCTTTGAATCTCTTAAACAGTTGTATGTCAGGACGGTAGAAGATGGCAAGGAGACAGAAAATGTACAATAAATATAAACTGAAAAATAACCATATACAAAATGTTCAGTGGATGGTAGCAACCTCTAAAATGTCTTCAATTGTGCTGAAATTTTGCATGTTGAGTTTTTGCACTAAATTAAATAAAATTAGGTGTCTTCAAGTTTTTGAAATGATAAGTTATTTTGCATCATCCTAATGGATATGCATGTGGGTGTGGGGTTGGAGGGTACTAACAAATGTAGAGTTGCAGAAGTTTTAAAACTGATTGTTCTTTTGTCTATTCATATTCTAATAAGATCGTGTCATCTAACAGTGGAATATTTGAGGACATTTTATTACTTTATTCATCCACATTTATTTTTCTTTTATCTTTCATGCTATCACTCAGTCACATGGAAAAGGATAACAATAAATGACAAATAAATAAATAAATGACAAATAAATAAACAAATAACATTTTACTGCTGACTTTATTTGATCTTTGGAACAATGACGTGGAACAGTGTTTCATATGAAAATCTCTTGTATTGTTATATTGTGTTTATTGTTACAATGTACATATTAATCCTTTTTTAAGAAACAAAAGCATTGAAATTTAGAATTTTCCTACTAATTATTTGTTTCTGGTTGTTGTAGATTTCTTAAAAAAAAATAATGAAATTTTGTTTTGAGTCTTTTGAGAAAATATTGGTTTCAAATTTCAGCACAAGGCCAGCAGCTTTGGAGAAGGAGTTACTTGATTATGTTAACCCCAGTGCTCAGCTGGTACATATTTTATCAACCTCGAAAGGATGAAAGTCAAAGTCAACCTTGGTGGAATTTGAACTCAGAATGTGGAGAGAGACAAAATGCCACTAAGAATTTTGCTTGGCATGCTAATCATTCTGTCAGCTCACTGCCCTCTTTTGAGAGAATATTAACTATTATTAGGACTGTAGAAACAAACATAGCCAAGAGTGCTTATATAATTTATAATTAGAGTATTTAATTACGTTTTGTTTGTTTCTGAGTTTGCTGCATTTCTAGCGCCACTGTCATCTTTATCTTTCATTTGTCTGAATTCATAATTCTTGGTTCTGTTGATTTTGATCTTCCTTACATGAGTTAGTTGACCTTGAGCCTAGTCAAAAAAAAGACCAAACAAACATTGAATATACATACATATGTACATACATTGGCACAGGTAAGCATGTGTTGGGGTAGGCTTGAAAGTTTGCTCTCTAACCACATGGGTTTTGATTCAGTCCCACTCTGTAGCATTTTAAATGAAACCAAAATTAAGAAATAGTATTTTCAGAAATTGTTGGTTAGAAACTTTAATGTTGAACCTGTTACTTATATACTTGTAGAAGATGGAAAAACAAATCAGTTCTCGAGACTATGCCTTATCAGAAAGTAATAAAGCCATAAAATCATTAGAAATACATCATGCCAAGTCTTTAACTGATCTGAAGGCTCGTATTGTGAGATGTGATTCTTCAATTGCCAAGCTGAATTCGATTCAAAAACAATGTAATGATGCAATCAAATTCCAAACTGACTGTGTAAATAATTTAGAGAAAGAATTAGAGAAACTACGTCATGAAACGGAATACAAGGTAAAATACTCTTCATTCACTACTAATCTACCTTTTGTAATTGATTAAATAATTTACAGTAATTTAACCCTTTAGTGTGTAAACTGGCCATATCTGGCCAAAATTTTCTACCTGTTTTAGGTTTAAACTGGCTAGATCCTGCCTCTCAAAGCTATAAGATAACGCACAATTAATTCCAAGCAACATATATCAATAAACATTACATTTGACAGAATAATTTGAATGCTAAAGGGTTAAAAGCTATATAGTTCAGACATGTGTGTGTATAGTAAAGAAGTTTGTTTCCTAACTACATGGATGATTTGGGGTTCAGCTCCAATGCATGACACCTTGGGCAAGTGTCTTCTATTATAACTCCAGACTGACCAAAGCTTTATGAATGGATTTGGTAGACAGAAACTGAAAGAAGCATATTTTTGTGTGTGCATCTATGTGTGTATGTATGTGTGTGTGTGCATAGCTGTATGTGCATGCATCTGTGTGTATGGTTGTTTCTCTGTGTCCTGACATCTTTTCATCACAATTTGCTTACATTTCCCTTCAGAACTGATAATGATAGTTGCTGAAGGCAGCTTGTTGAAATATAAATTACTTATGTGCCTGGGTACAAACTCATTTACGCAATGGGTACAAGGTAGATGGCCAGATAATAAATACAAGCAGCGTCATTCATCTCCAATATTCTGTGAAAACATGTCTGGTCATGGGGAAATATTCCCTTGCTAGGAAACAGGTGAGTGGGTGGTGAAAGGAAGGACATCTGACTAGAAATTTTACCTCGGTGAATTCTATCTGACTCATGCAAGCAGGGAAAAATGGATGTTAAAATGATGATGAAAACAATTATGAGGATTTTGTTTTCGTTTTCTTTTCTTTTTTACTTTTACATTACCAGTTTTTTTTTTTTCTGTTTACTTTTGTAAGTTGTGTTCTTTTGATAAATAAAGAAGATTAAACATTTAATAATTCATCAGGATTTGCTTACATCCTCTCTACAGAACTTGCCAATGATCGTTGCTGAAAGCAGTTTGTTAAAATGTAAACACTTATATGCTTAGGTACAAATTCATTTACATAATGAGTACAACGTTGATGGCCAGGCAATAAATACTAGTCTACTGGTACTCTAGTAACTAATGTCTGGTTACATTAGAGCCAGACTATAACATAATCAGGCAATGCTTGTAAGTACAACCAATTTGTTGACAGACTAAACGAATCCATGGTATGTCTACTGAACATCCCATAGATCACTCCCACATATTTTATCAGTTTCATTTGTATTGTATCTTCTTCATGTATGCTGAGATGACTGAAGTTACCTAGCAACAATATGTGCAAAGATGATGGATGAGTTTATTACTTACCCTTATTTGGAATATTTTGTTCTACTTGCTTCAGTCAACATACCTGAATACTTGATGGATGTATTCTCATACTTAAGGCTTGGGAGATATTTATTTTGGAATTAGAAAGATTGTTTATTTGTAACATTAGCGTCTCCAATAATTTATTCAAAATTATGCAAGTATAGTTTAGAAAAAGAAAGTTGTAAAAAGAGAAAAATGAGGAACGTCCTCATGTATTTGTGTAATTAGTTCATCAGCTTTTATCACTGAAATGTTGAATTTGGTGTAGTGTTCCTCAAGTGGTAGTGGTGTGGTAGTGATGGTGTGGTAGTGGTGGTGGCAGCAGCAGCAGCAGCTATGAGGATTGAAAAGGGGTGAGAGGCAGACAAATTCTCATGTTTAATAAAATGAAGATGATTTTAATTGTTTCAACCCATTTTCTTATATTCCTTCCTCTTGAAATACACTTTGTTTCAATTAATTTTGTAAATAATAAAGAATTTATTAAATTAAGTAACTTTGTTGTTATTAAAGCATATATTAACATTAAATTTTGATGGAAGATCTTAATTAAGATCATTTTAAAAACAAGGAATTTGTACTGTAAAACCATGGACAGTTTCAGGGAGTTCAGTATCAAAAGAGATAAATTTCCAAACCCAAGGCAAAGATATAAGAGTTATATCAATACAAACTCTAACAAAGATATAAGTTATCTGTGCCCAGCGTCGCCGCACTTGTGCCCAGCATCGCCGCACTTGTGCCCAGCGTCGCCGCACTTGTGCCCAGCGTCGCCGCACTTGTGCCCAGCGTCGCCGCACTTGTGCCCAGCGTCGCCGCACTTGTGCCCAGCATCACCTTCCTGGCACTTGTGCCAGTGGCATGTGTAAAGACATTTGAGCGAGATCGTTGCCAGTGCCCCTGGACTGGCTCTTGTGCGGGTGGCACATAAAATACACCATTTTGAGCATGGCCGTTGCCAGTGCAGCCTGACTGGCCTTCGTGCCGGTGGCACGTAAAAGCTCCCACTACACTCTCAGAGTGGTTGGCGTTAGGAAGGGCATCCAGCTGTAGAAACTCTGCCAGATCAGATTGGAGCCTGGTGTTGCCATCCGGTTTCACCAGTCCTCAGTCAAATCGTCCAACCCATGCTAGCATGGAAAGCTGACATTAAACGATGATGATGATGATGATGATGATGATGATCAATACAAAGTCTGATTTAGTAAAACAGAGCTAAAGTTTCAGGAGTATGCTTATACCATCTTTTAAGTTGTAGCTCCAGATTGATGTTGCTCTTTCTCTGAGTTCCAGTCATGTTAACTGCTCGAAGTATGAATAGTATAACCTTTTGTATTATTAGTAAGTGCATTTATGTACCGTAAAGAACTTTATTATCATGTTAAGTTCCTGCATCAACATTAATAGTCTCATTTTTGGCCAGGAAATATCAGAAATAAACATGATGGAAATGTTTTCTAATTGACTTTTTTTTTAATGCTTCTTTTTAAACAATTTGAAAAATTTTCCTAAGTTTAATTTGAAATATCTAATTTCAACATTTCTTTTTCATATATATACACACAATTATGTATATATAGCTTCTTACTGTATCTGGCAAACTCGATAAAAACTCTACTGCATATCAAAGGAATATTGAAACTGTTGAAGCAAATTCAAATTTAAATGTATCAAATGTAGAAACAAAAACTCAAATGCTCTTTGAAGAGATAAAAACCTCATTGGAGTCACAAATTCGGAATATTGAAAACGATGTTAAAAATTTGGATTTGACGTTGATGAACACAGTAAGACAAGAAAACAATGGCCAGCTTCAACGTTTGGTAAGTTTAAAAAAATTTTTTTTTTTAATATTAACCCTTTTGTTGCAGAAATCAGAGATATCCATTCAAAATTTCATTTCACAGAAAGCAGTTTTATATACCAATCTATCTTTTGTTGAGGAATATCATATCTGAAATTATTTTCTGTTGAGATATGTCAAGTTTATTAAGACAATGTGACTTGTAGAAAATACAAATTCTATTTTTTTGTAGACATTGAACATTATTACTGGAACTGTCATGAAATTTTATTTCACTGTTAATGGGTTAATATCAAGGTAGTTCAGATACTACATTTACTAATTATTTTCTCTTAAGTTGCATTTATTTGTTTAGGCTGCTGTAAAATGTTTGATTGATTTACTGGTGTGATTCAATAGACTGCATCTTGAATTGTTGTTTTAATGCAGGTCAGCTCAGACTTAGCAGATCTATGATTAAAAGAATTCTGGCTATAATAATCCCATTCTTTTTTACAGACATTGTGTAAAGTATTACATCATTCAATGTGGTCCTCCTTTGTTAAAGAAAATTACATTAACACAAATATACATATATATATATATATATGTGTGTGTGTGTGTGTGTGTGTGTGTTAGCACCCATGCCAACCTCTCCTTCATTGGACACTAAGCTCTGCTTGCGAAGACCTGTTGGGGCAAGTGAAATTGTAATTGAATCATACTCAATGACTGGCACCGCACCTGTGGAGCACTAGCAGCACTGTTGAGCGTGTTCATTGCCAGAGCAGCTGTCTGGCTTCCGTGCTAGTGGCCTGTAGATGGCACCATTTGAGCGTGGTCGTTGCTAGCATTGCCTTCTAGCACTTGTGCTGGTGGCATGTTAAAAAATCATTCTAACTGGCCCTCGTGCCAGTGGCACGTAAATGCACCCACTACACTCTCGGAGTGGTTGGTGTTAGGAAGGGCATCCAGCTGTAGAAACTCTGCTAGATCAGATTGGAGCCTGGTGCAGCCTTCTGGCTTGCCAGTCCTCAGTCAAATCGTCCAACCCATGGTAGCATGGAAAGTGGACGTTAAACGATGATGATGATGATGATGATGATGATGATGATGATGATATGATATGTACGTATGTGTGTATATGTTTGTATGTGTGTGTATATATATATATATATATATATATATATATGATATGTATGTATATATCATTTTCATCATAACAGGCTTCCACACAGTTTTCATCTACCAAATTCACTTACAGGGCATTGGTTGACCCAGGATTAAAATAGAAGATACTTGCCCTAGGTGCCATGCAATGAGGCTGAACCTGAGACTATGTGGTTGCAAAGCAAGCTTCTTAGATTATTCCCAACTATTCCTGCACCTGTTATAAAGTATAATCAGTGAGAGATTTAACTGCTATTCTTTACAAGCCAAGAGATGATGTAGAAGCTCTTTTGTTTATTGCTCTTTAAATAATTGAGGTTATCCAACAATGCCCTTAATATCATAAACATGTAAGGTAGTGAGCTGGCAGAATTGTTCGCACACCGAGCAAAATGCTAAGCAGCACTTTGTGAGTCTGTATGTTATGAGTTCAAATGCTTCTGAAGTGGACTTTGCCTTTTATACTTCGTGGATTAGTTAAATAATTATCAATTAAGCACTGAGGTTGATGTAATCGACTAACCCACTCCCCTGAAATTACTGGCCTTGTGCCAAAATTTGAAACCAATATTATGAACATGTAAGGTGGTAAGGTGGCAGAACCATTAGCACACTGGGCAAAATTCTTAGCAGCATTTTGTACGTCTTTATGTTCTGAGTCAAATTCCACCAAGGTCCACTTTGTTTTTCATCCTTTCAGGTTTGATGAAATAAGTACCAGTGGGGTCAATGTAATCATCTTACCTCTTCCTCTAAAATTCTGGCCTTGTGCCAAAATTTGAAATCAATACTATAAACATCTAAACAACAGGACACATACAGAATATATTTACACCAGACATTAACTACTCTCAAAATTAAACTAAGTGACCTTAAGTAAAATATCAATATTATATTAAGAGCTGTAGCTTAGAAGTGTGAGTCCCAATAAGCCGAATTGACAACGCACCACCTTTGTTTCAATTAATCTTAAAGATGATGAAGAATTTTGTAAAATAAGTTTATCATTTACAAGGTAGTGTTCGGAACTCTAAAACAGGAAGTTTGTATTTTAGAACAGAGGCATTGTCAAGCAGATTGGTATCAAAATGATTATGAAGATTTTGTACACAATATATACAAGCTAGATACATTCATAGCCAATAGTACATACTACCTAGGCACAGATGTGGGTAGACGCAGGCATGGCTACATAGTAGCAAGTTTGCTTCCCGACCAGATTGTTTTATGTTCAGTCCCACTGCATGGCATCCTAGGCAAGTGTCTTCTGGTGTAGCCTTAAGCTGACCAAAGCCTTGTGAGTGGATTTTGTAGACATAAACTGAAAGAAGCCCATACGTGTGTGTGTGTGTGTGTGTATGCATGTGCTTGTCCTCCATCACCACTTGGCAACCAGTATTGGTGTGTTGATATCCCTGTAATTTAGTGTTTCAGTGAAAGAAACTGATAGAATAAGTACCAAGCTGTAAAAAATATAAGTTTCTGTGGTCAATTCATTTGACTAAATTTCTTCAAACTGGTGCCCCAGCATGGCCACAGTTTAATGACTAAAACAAGTAAAAGAGTAAAAAAAGAAAAAAATAATCAAGTATTTCATGGAAAAATTATTTTGATTTGCTAAACTTAATGAATAATAATCTGGTTAAAACAAAGTTTCCCTATTTGTCATAACTGAAAATTATCAAAGAGCTGACTATAGTACCTGTACATTGTCCCTTGGCTTGCTATATATTATAGCCAAGTCACCCTCAAATCATACTCTAGCCTCTTAAAAAAGGGCATAAGAGACAATGTGCTTCTGGGCTGGATGCATTGTGTTTGGGGAAAAGACAGAGATGATCATGACTGGAATACTCTTCAGTATAGGTTTGCTTGATCAGAGCCAACCTGGGGCTCAACAGTGATGACAGCAACAACTAGCTACATTCACTGTCTTCTCTAGCCATTTGTGTATCATACTTAATGCAAATACAGTGCTGGGACAATTTTTGTCTCCCTCTGATATATATTGCATTTTTCACAAAACACATCCATAAGAGATGTTATCTCTGGATAAATACCACAGTAAATTTGCCTTTCAGTGATGTATTTACATTAAGTTAACTGGCATTCCATCAGTTACAACAATGAGTGTTCCAGTTGATCAGAGCAAAGGTGTTCCATTGATCTACTCATGAAATTAACGTGCAAATGGCTGAGCACTCCACAGACAGATCTACCTTTAAAGTAGTTCTCAGGGAGATTCGACATGACACAGAATGTGACAAGACTGGCCCTTTGAAATACAGGTACTACTCATTTTTGTCAGCTGAGTGGACTGCAGTAATATGAAATAAAGTGTTTTGCTCATGGACACAATACTTCACTGGGAATCAAACTCTCAATCTCATGGTTGTGATTTGAATACCTTAACCACTTAGTCACACATCTTCACTTGGCATTAAATATAATACATTGGATGGTCATTATCATTTAGTCTTACTTCTATTGCATATAATGGACTTTCTCTTCTGTTGCAATCAAACAAACAAAATGCATATATTTTTAACAAATTTGGATTCCTTTAGCACAGGGGTTTTCAAACTGTGGTCCACGGACCACAGGGGGTCTGCAAGACCAAGACAGGGGGTCCATGGACAGCAAATACTTTTTATGGGCAATTTGATTTTATATATGTTTTTTAATCGAACTCTTTTAATTGACAATAAACCTATTTGTTAAATACTGTTAAATAAATAAATGCAAAAATATGTTATTTTAAGCAAATATTTATGTATAAATTTCATAACGTGTTGTTGTTGTTGTTGTTGTTGTTGTTGTTGTTGTTGTTGTT
>NC_068982.1:27994055-28001383 GCF_001194135.2 Octopus bimaculoides
GATTTAATATTTCATATTCTTGTTCTTGTTCTTCTTCTTCTTCTTCTTCTTCTTCTTCTTCTTCTTCTTCTTCTTCTTCTTCTTCTTCTTCTTCTTCTTCTTCTTCTTCTCCTGCTGCTGCTAGCTATATACACCACCACAACATTCTCTTTTTTTTTATGCCCTGGCCTTTATGGAGCTGAGTGAAGCAGGTATGTTTCAGTGCTTAGCCTACAACAACAACACCAGGCCAATAAAGGAGTCTCTTCTAAAAAGTCATATAACCTGCTAGGAATAACAGTTACATTGCCCTGAATTCACATCCTGCTGGTCGCATTGGATAATATAATCCCTATTATACCTTAGAAAAGACTGGATGGTAAGGTTTGATTATAGGATCTGCTGAACTAGCCAACAATGACAATAATAAGGATTAACGACCACTACATGGTTCTTTGACCTGTTAAAAATAGTACTCAAATTCTACTCAAATTACAGTACTTTTTGGTTATCTCACCCCCATTAAAAAATTGCCATTAAAAAACTGGGTTATCTTCCCACTAAAACATTGAGTTTATGTGGCAACAAGAGATTGGATTAAAAGCGTTAGATCTTTTTGATTCAATACTTCAACATGCATAGTATGATTTGTTTCAGTTTTTATGTTAATTAATTTTTTCAGTTTTGTATGATTTAGTATAAAAATATCAGATTCAATAAGATGTTTCATCTTTTCATTTTTATTTTTTTTTTTTGTTTTATTGAGGGTTAAACAATTTTGTAGTTGAGAGAGATAACCCAAATTTTTTAATGGGGGGTGAGATAACCAAAAAATACCACAAACCCTACATATTGAATAGTGTAGTGCAGTACATGGAGAAAGAAATCAGGATGGTCACAGCCGGTTTGTCTTGGATTACAGGTTTCTTCAGTCATGTCTGACTTAGGACTAAACAACAATGAGAGGATACAATACCTCTTTAGTTAATGGAATACTACCTTATCCATTCAACCAGTTCTCTCTTCAAATTATATGTAGTATTTTGAGAGAGAGAGAGGGGGACAGAGAGATTGTGTGTGTGTGTGTGTACAGGTGTGTGTATGTGTTTGTGCGTGTGTGTGTGTGTGTGTGTGCATGGATGGGTTCCCTCAAGAAACATTCTATCAGCTATTTTCCTGACACATTTTATGTCCTGAATAAATTATGGTTACCCAGAAACAAGAAGAACAGTAACAGCAACAACAATATCAACCACTGTGACCATGACGATCACTATGACGACAACCACCACCACCACCACAACAACAACAGCAATTATAAGCTCATAATCACTGAAGCTAGCATGAACTGGCTAAGACTGCCTAAAAACATTAATGGATGCATCATCAATAATAATAGCATGATAGCATTTATTCCAACCCTACAAAACAAAGCAAAAAGTCAGTGCCTGAAATAAAAATGGGGCAAGGAAGGGCTTTTTGACATATCGCTTTGTGTATTTTAACAAAAACATGACTACCTACATATGTCAGAATATACGCAACAGTGTGGGTTGAAATTTATTTCTGGGGTGGCAGGCAGCAGCGTTATCAACAATGTTCATACACATATAAATAGAAATACACAGACAAACAGACAGATATAGACAAATACTACACACATGCACATGTACACTTCTACAAACCTACACTCATACATATTCACTACCTCTTTGTGTCGCTTTCTGTTACTGTCTCCTCTGCCTGTTATTTTCAGCCTTTCTGAGTTTCCTCTAAGCCTTGACAACTTTTGTTACTAAGTAACTGTAGCTTCATAGTCTTATTTATTTATTTATTGTTTTTAATAGTGAGCTATTAGCTCCGCACCCAATTATGAACATACTGGAATAATCTGCTTTATTTTCTCAAACCAATTAATATGCTATATTTGCTAGAGCATGTGGTTAGTAGCTTGAGTGATTTCCTAAATAAATAGCCAACAATTTAAATAGTAGTTAGGTATATACTTGTTGTGGATTAAAAACACTGATTTCTTCTTTAATTATCTATTCACAAGTAGTTCGCATCATCTTTGTTATAGCATATCCCAAATGATTTTGAAGTGTTGTGGGAGATATATAACATCGTGGTCAAAACCAAAACCATACTGCCACTTGCAAGGGAGTATAGCATGGTAGTATATGTATCATGCTTTTGCTTATTATATTAGGTACCTGGGTAGTCATTAGCAGACATGAAAAGCCTCCCATCCCTGCCATCTTTGACCCAGTGGAATATCAAGGATATGACAGCTGACGGAGAGAGGGAGAGCTGCACTAGCACTCAACTGGTACTCATTTCAGCTAGGAGTGCCCTGCTCAGAAACAATATGTCACCTGGTCCAGAAATTGAACCCATAACTATTTGATTGTGAGTCCAACACTTTAACCACTAGGCCACCCAGATTCATATGTCTTAAAGTAAATGTCTCATTATAAACAGAATTTACAACACAGTTTTATCTCTGAATCTAAGTGGCTTTGCTTAATAGACTAATCCCTTCAGGAAGCAGGATGCCACCACTTCCTCCTTTAATATAAGGTTCTCCGCATTCACTTGCAAATGAGTTTGTTAAATTCTACAAATAGCTCTTAATTCATAAAATCTTACCAATGGAAGGGGGCACTTTAATAATAAACAATACTCACTGTTAATCACATTTCTCTACATTTGAAAGTTTAAATACAAATGCATGCAAACCCCTTTGATACATGACAGGAAACGAATGATGGATAAATCTTTCCCCTGGACAGGATGCAGGTCTACTGCAGATAACTCTCATGTTTAGGCATGGGCATGACTGTGCAGTTAAGTAGTTCGCTTTGCAACCATATGGTATCAGGTTCATTTCCCTTGTGCAGCATCATGAGGGAATGAATCCAAAACCACATGGTGTCTTTTCTACTATAGACCTGGGTCAACCAATGCTTTATGAATGAATTTGGTTGACAGGAACCGTGAGGAAGTCCATCAAGCGCGCGCACGAGTTTGTGTGTATACAGGGTGTTTGGGTAAAATTTGATGATTTTTTTTTATGTTTCCTTTTTTTGGAAACAGATTGATGTATTTGTGAACAGTCAACAGTGTTGGAGAGCATAAAGATTAAAATTGTAGTTGAGAAAAAGTTAGCTGACATGAAAGACTGGAAGCCATCTGAATATTGGAAAAAGAGTTACCTGTACCATGATGACTCATGTTGGATATTGAAATGCTGGCAGTATAACTACTGTTCAATGCTCTGTGAACACTGTGAAGGCTGCAAGACATGGCACAGAGAGTTGTAATGAAGACTATGAAGCCGTGGTCAGCATAATAGGACACAATAGGAATTCTGACTGTGTCCGTATGCTGGGTTTCATCCCCATATCTTTGAACAGAGCTTTTGTCTCAATTCAGATGATTGCGTGAAACTGCTGAAGAATGTTGTCAGTCTGTTACTGGAGAAGGTTACTGCTGGAAGGCCATATGGGTGGCAGTAGGATTCAACTCCTTGCCATCCCTCCGGAAAATTTAAATGCTGCCATCGGCGAATTTCTATGACTTCACCAGCTCCTATTTCTGGCCTCATAATTCCCTTGATTGTAATCCTATGGATAACTATGTGTGGAGCACGGTTGAGAAAAGCTCTAGCCACTCTATCTGCAACACCAAGGCCAAGATCAAGGAGGTGTTCAAAGGTCTCTCCAGGAGCAAAGTAAGGAATGCCTGCACCAGGTTCTGGATCATCTTGAGGCTTTGGTGGTAGATGAGGACAGCTATTTATAGTAAACTGTTATTGCCCAGCCATAATCTAGTTGATATTTTTAGATTTTCTAAAATACTTTTATTTGTGAATGGAATATTGTGTTTTCTTTTTCTTTTATGCAAACTATCAAATTTAGCCCAAACACCCTGTATATGTTTGTGGTATTGGTTTGTTTCTGTCCCTATAATTTAGTGATTCACTTATAATTTTTATGTTGCAGTTCCTTGAGATACAGAATGTATTTCAAGGGTTTCCCCAAGAGTAAAAAGGCTGAGGAATGTTTACATAGGGACTTCCTTGTTCTCTCATAAATTGGTGTGATTCTGTTTGAGTATTGTGTTATGTATGAGTGTTAGAGGAAGTGGGCAGGGTAAATATGTGTGTATGGATTTTGTGTATGGATGTGTGTGTGTGTGTATGTATGTATGCATGTATGTATGTATGTATGTGTGCCTGTATGCATGCATATATACATATATGAATGCTGTGTATGCATGTATATGTATGTGTATGTATGCATGCATGCCTATATGTATGTATGTATGTATGTATGTGTGTTTGTGTGCATGCACGTAATTATGCATGCATGTATGTAGGTGTGCATGTAATGTATAAACCTCTGTCAGATGTGGAAACTTTGAGTTGAGATGTACTCAGTGTTTTTTCCAGAGTTACTATAAAATGATATGGAGAAAGTAACTCATCAGACAGAAATCTGAATGAATCTACTTGACACATCTCTACTCTAATTATTTAAACCTGCTTCCTTAACCAGTGACTTGGTCATTCTCTTGTCATCTTGTTAATATCAATTCAATCTAAGGCAGTGAACTGGTAGAATTGTTAGCCAACTGGGCAAAATGTTTAATGACATTTCATCTGTCTTCACATTCTTAGTTCAAATTCTGTGGAGGTTAGCTTTGCCTTTCATTCTATCGGGGTTGATAAAATAAGTGCCAGATGAACACTGGTGTCGATGTAATTGACTTACCCTACTCATCCCCTAAATTGCTGGCTTTGTGCCAAAATTTGAAACCAATGTTAATTTGATTTAAGGCAGCAAGCTGACACAATCATTAGCATGCCAGGCAACATGCGTAGGGACATTTTGTCCATCTTCACTTTCTGAGTTCAAATTCTGCAAGGTCAACTTTGGTTTTCATACTTCTGGGGTCAATAAAATAAGTACCAGTTAAACACTGGAGTTGATGTAATCAACTTACTCTCTCTGCCAAGATTGCTGGCTTTGTGTCAAAATTTGAAATCAATATTCATTTAATATTTTAGTATTGTCAGCCTCATTATTTCTTCACTCTGTCTTGTTGTTTGATAAGAGATTTCACCTGAGAGTGTTGTGTGTGTTGGAAGTTAAAAGTAGTTTGGGTGATTTGCCACTAATAATTGTAGATATTAAACCCCTAGATCTGGTCTCACTGAGCAGAACTATGATCAAAGGCATTCCACACATATGACCACTTCATCTTATTTTCAGACATAATTGTTATAATGTAAGATGAATAATGATATTGTGCTCAAATGATAATTTTAGAAATGAACAAAGAAAACATTGCAACAATTCCAAATCAAAGTGCAAAATGGTGAACTGTAACTTCAATTGTCCATAATGCAAAATGAACCATCTGTACCACAGTAAGTGTGCTAAGGTGACACGAGTAAATCCACAACAATGTGTCGATGTATATCTAACATCACCTGGTAGAGTCCATAAAGTATCCCCTCAGATGAATCGATGTAAGCTTGAATAATAAATGATGTGGGAGTGAAAACATCACATGATAGAATCATGTCCACTGATTGGATAACACTTAATAGACAATATTTTGTGTTGGGTCTCTGTACTTTGACTTGTGCAGTATGGGAGGCCCTACCAGGAGCTTGTACTCCACTCACGTAGCTTGATAATAATAATAATAATAATAATAATAATAATAATAATAATAATATTAATAATAATACATCATTAGGTATTTGTGTGTACATGTATATTGCCAAAGGATTACCAATACACTAGCATATTGGACGAAAATACCTTGTGGTATTTATTTCCTGCAAGTTACTTAGTCATTTGAAAAATAGACACTGATAAAATAAGTACTAAAAACTCCTGAAGACAACGCTGTGGTCAAAAAGAATCTAGAAAAAGACAAAAAATATGATTATAAGAATACTGTACCAACCATCTTAACAATAATCGTTTCTATTATAGGCATAAGGCCTGAAATTTTGGGGAAGAGGGCTAGTCGATTAGATTGACCCTAGTACACAACTGGTACTTAATTTATTGACCCTGAAAGGATGAAAGGCAAAGCTGACCTCAGCAGAATTTGAACTCAGAATGTACAGACGAACTAAATGCCGCTAAACATTTTGCCTACCATGCTAATGATTCTGTCAGCTTGCCGCTTTCTTCTTAATAATAATAATACTAATGGCATATTAAAATTTGAAATTTTATTGGAAATACTCTCTAGAACAAAAACTGTAATCCTTCAGCTGCCTCCCCAATTTTTAACCTAGTTAGACACATAAATCAGTTTAGTTACTGTACAGTCATATTATTTTCAAACATCTGTTAGCAACTATCATTAGTTTAGCATAACCACTGAAATAAGTCTTCTAACTATTGATTTAAAAAAAAAAAGTGAACCTAGATACAAAATTATAAAACCGATGCCATGTATTTAACTGAAAATCTGCTGAATTTATAAATAACGCACAAACATAAAAAAAAATTAAAAAAATTAGAAACAGGTTCCACATTTTCATAATTATGCAGAGAACATGAAGGAAGAACCTATGTCAATGGTAAATACCTATAGCAGAGGAAGACTGAATATTAAACTTGAGAAGTACTGAAGTCAGATCTAAAGATGCTGAGCTTCACTGATAGCATGACAAAGGATAGAGGATGAGCAACATCTCTATCTTTTGTCACGCTCTTTATCTTCCATGCTTGGATAAAGATGTATAGCTGCTCCATCCAAGCATGGAAGAAGAGGCTATTAAAACTTGATAATGATAACCTTAACATTAAAATAACAACCACGTAACAAGCTCTATGTTAATCAATGCTGTTGTCTTGTTTCACTAGATTCTAAGTGAGCAGTTGCTTTTTGTTTTATATTACATATAAACAATTTCATCCTCCCCCCTCTAAATTTGCTATATCTATTAGGGGACTCAAAGTACATAGCATATTTATTCATTTATTACACATTTTCTCAGAAATCAAAGAAAGCATCTGCTTATGAAATTACTATTTTAAACACATTTTCCCCAATTGGTTGCAGTTGTTACAAGGAAGATCATCTCTTCATCATCATCATCATCATCGTTTAACGTCCGCTTTCCATGCTAGCATGGGTTGGACGATTGACTGAGGACTGGTGAAACCGGATGGCAACACCAGGCTCCAGTCTGATTTGGCAGAGTTTCTACAGCTGGATGCCCTTCCTAACGCCAACCACTCAGAGAGTGTAGTGGGTGCTTTTACGTGTCACCCGCACGAAAACGGCCACGCTCGAAATGGTGTCTTTTATGTGCC
>NC_068982.1:28002564-28005115 GCF_001194135.2 Octopus bimaculoides
CTATGGTAAATAATAGGGGGCTGAGGACGGAACCTTGGTGGACCCCTACCTCTACCCGGAATTCATTGCTGTACTCATTTCCAACCCTCACCTTACTGGCAGCATCTCTGTACATGGCTCGCACAGCTCTCACTAACCATTCTTCTATCCCAAGTTTCCTCATTGACCACCAGATAAGGGATCGGGGGACCCTGTCAAAGGCTTTCTCCATGTCAACGAAAGCCAGGTACAGAGGTTTATCCTTAGCTAGGTATTTCTCCTGCAACTGTCTCACTAGAAATAAGGCATCAGTAGTGCTTTTACCTGGCACGAACCCAAACTGCATCTCATCTAAATTGATTCGCTCCCTAATTAGTTGGGCTATGACCCTCTCTGTAACTTTCATAACCTGATCTAACAGCTTGGTGTGGATTTGAAATTAGGGAATTATATGAAAAAGATGTTTAGAATTTACTTACTTATTTTTTTAATGTTTTGTTTTGTTTTGTTTTGTTTCCTTAATACTACGTTCTTAAAACTGTTAGTGGTAATCATCATATTTCATTCCCTTTTGAAATCATCAGCATGATATAGCCTTTCTCTTTGCTATCATTGTTCTCAGTTCCTACCCTGTTGGTATCCCTTAGCGTTTGGAATTGTATGTAGTTATACTTATACTTGGGATAACATGTGAACATTCTACTTGTAAGCCTCACTCCCTCTAATGAAAAGTGTGACTTGCTACTATACAAATCATCTTAACAACTTTGAAGCATACTCAATGATTGTCATAACTGTATCATCATGAATGCTACAATGATAAAGGAAATGCTCTTAATAGAAGCAACTCTAGAGGTATCAAATTGATGGATATGTTATGGAAACAACAGAAAGAGTTGTAACACAACTTATTAGGAAAGGAATTAGCTAAATGTAGATGAATTGTTTGTAAGAACCATACAACCCATGCAGAGAGATATCATGATGTCATCAGCAGAATGAGAGATGACAGTGGCTCAAGCAAAGAATTAAGCAAGCCAGTAGATGTCTACTAGAGCTTGGATTTCAGTTCTGGCCCTGTTTATAATAGTTCACTAGGCCATAACAAAAGGTCATAAAACTAAATGTCTCTGAAAACTCCTGTATGCAAATGACCTAATTATCGTAGATGAATCTGTCAAAGACTTGAAGAAGAAGAAAATTCAAACATGGCAGTGACGTTTAGGATTAACAGGCCTCAAAATAAACTTAGCAATGACAAAAGTTCTAGTTAGTAGAACAGATGACATGACTTTACTGCTATCTGGGAAGTAGTCATTGTCAGTATACAGGACAAGAGGAAGAAGAAATTCCATGCAGTGTCTCCTGTGTAAACTATGTGGATGAGAGTGAAAGGAAAACTTTGTATGCAGAAGAGGTGTAGTGCAATAAAAGCAGGATGATGAAAATCTATTTAATTATTATTTCATGAGTTTTATTCTGAACGTACAACATAGCATATTCTGAACATAAACCTTTGAAACCAACAGATGTTATCTCTAAACCACTTTATCACTCTAAAAGCCATAATGTCTAACTATACATACACATTTGCTAGTTTACAGTAGGACGGACAGTGAAAATGAGAAAGTGAGAATTTCATAAAATGGCTTATAAAAAAAAAATATGATTATAAAATTATTTTTTAACGATGAAGTTATCTTATCACACCCGATGAAATCAGAAGCCTGAGTTCATTAAAATATTAATTTTGAGGGATGAGAAATTAATCGATAAAATAAATTAACACCAGTAGAGACATTTTCTGTAACCATAACTCCTCTTTCTCTCCTTTGTAAGCTAATACAGCAAATGTTGTGTGTGGTGCTATATATGCTATTGTCTTCTAAATTTTTTAAAATTTTGTTTTTAATTCTCCACCTCTCTTTCTTTTACACCTCCTTCATTTTCTTTTCCTTTCTTTTTTCCTTTTTCTTTCTTTGCCTTTTTCTTTCTTTCTTTTTCAATTTTCTTTTTTTTCTTTTCCTTTCTTTCTTTCTTTCTTTCACATTCTTCCTTTCACTTTCTCACTCTCTCTCTTTTTCACATTCTTCCTCCTTCCACAGTGTTTCTCCTTCTTTCTCTTTCTTTCTTTCACTCTCACTCTCACACGCACAAAGGAAGCATTTGAAGACACAATGGATTGATTTATGAAGACACAGTCAGGAAGGGTTAGAAGACACTCCTTCCTGTTTTCTGCCTCAACCTAAAAGGTACACACCCATGAACAAGCAAACACTCAAAGACAGCAACACACACATACACACACGATGTTCTTGCAGATATACATTTCAATTAGATATCTCTTTATGTACAAATTTAATTTAAATACCATACAAGTTTAGTGTGTGCGCACATGTGCATGTGTGTGTGTGTGTGTGTGTGTGTGTGTGTGTGTGTGTGTGTGCGTGCGTGCATGTACGTCTTTCTATGTGTTTGTGTTATAAGAATCCAAGAAATTAGATTTGACAATTTTGTAAAGACAACCACTGAAACTTGAACTTAGGAAGTTGAGGCACTACAATAGAGAATT
>NC_068982.1:28005900-28011399 GCF_001194135.2 Octopus bimaculoides
TCCTCCTCGTCCTCCTCGTCCTCCTCGTCCTCCTCGTCCTCCTCGTCCTCCTCGTCATCCTCCTCCTCCTCCTCCTTGTATTCCTCGTCCTCGTCCTCCTCGTTCTCGTCCTCCTCCTCGTTCTCCTCCTCCTCCTCCTCCTTGTACTCGTCCTCCTGCTTGTACTCCTCTTCCTCATTGTCCTCGTCCTCCATCTTCCATTTTCTTCCTTCCTTCTTTCTCCTCCTCCTCCCCTTCTCAATCTTTCTTTTTCTTCCTCCTCCTCATCATCATCAATCTTTCATTTTCTTCCTCCTTCTTTTTTTCTTTCTTCCTCCTTCCTTTTTTCTTTCTTCCTCCTTCCTTTTATCTTTCTTCCTTCCTCCTCCTCCTGGGATGTGTATATTTGTACTCTAGTGTCACTTTGATGACATGCATTGCTCTCTTACTCAGTAATTTTTGAGGAGATGGGGCTAGATGATTAAATAAACCCCAGAAAAGGAATGAATAAATAGCAAACAATTCTGAAGGTGTAAACAAAAGAAAGAATTATAAAAACTAACCTCACCTTCATTAGAAGAGATATATTCCAAGGGGACTTCCTCTCTTTTTCACTTCACTTCTTTTCTTCTTGGTGCTAATACCTTTAACTTACATGTTAAACAGGACTGAACTCAGATGCAGTTACTATGGTAGGACAGTCAACCTGTTGTGTATATGGACAACCCCATGTTGTATGCTATTGTCATCGATAATGAACTAGAAACATTTTGTAGATAGTACAAAATTGATATAGGATTTAGGATTAGGAAAAATATGTGAAGTCAACATCAAAGTTAGGAAAATTAATTAATTAATATTAAAATCATGCTAAAATAAAAGAAACAGTGATAAGAGAATTACAACAAACACAGAAAAACAAATACTTAGGAATCAATGAAGTAGACAGTGTACAACAAATGCAAATTAAAGAAAAGGTTAGGAAAGAATATTACGGATGCAATAGACTAATACTTAAAACAAAGCTATTTGCAAAAAGTAAGGTAATAGGTATCAATAAACTGGATTTTCTTCTGATAAGTTATAGTTATAGTATCCTCAATGAACACTAAATGAGTTAACACGACTAGACAGGAAAATAAAGAGAAATAGTTACTGTATTTAGAATGTAGCAGCCAAAATCTGGCAGATTATATTTATCTTGATAACAAGAAGATAGGGTCTTACACAAATAGAAAACTATTATAAAATATACACTGGAGGATTAAAAAAGAAGTGTCTAGTAAAGAATAATCTAAAACTAATACAAATAACTAAAATTAAATGTTTCAGAGATGTACTTGCCAAGCAAGTGATTTGATCTGAGACTATATGCTGAAACTAAAATAATTACAGCATGGAAAACACATATTAGCCGTTCAAAAACACACAAAGACTGTTAATTTTACATAAACATTTATTATTTGGTGTCAAAACTTTCTTCTCACTAACTGCAGCCAGGTCATTGACATGGTTCCACTGCAGTCTCTTCCATGTAGTTGTTAAAAATACATGAATACATCAAAAATCACTTTCCTGTCTTCAAGGAAGACAGCAAATACAATATAGTCTGAAGTGATGGAGAATTATGTGGAGAAAAGTTGTGGAGATAATAATTGTAAGTGTTTGAAATACAAAACTAAAATGGAACTCCAGTATGTCATGATAAAGCAATTACAGGAAATGCCACTACATGACCAGTGTCTGCAAAGATTTATAGTGGAAGAAATAGACAAAGAAAATTTGCTCCATGGACTGAGAAGTGCTGGATTCAAAGCTGATATAGAAGGATTCCTTCTCATGGGCTCATGGGAAGCGATCAAGAAGCATGTAATAAAGCAGAGTGTAGTAAGTATCTGCAGGATATATGGATTTTGAGAAGATATAATTAACTAGATTGACTCTGGCTGCCCAATCTCCTCCAAAAAAGAATACATCTACAAGCATAACAGGGTTAGGGGTTTCATATACTTTATGTGAATCTAGTATTATGAAATATTAACAGAAAAGAGGTTATATAAGACATACACTGGAAAAGGGTTCAGAGCACAACAAAGTAACTGAATTCTGGGATATATTACAGACAAGAATGATCAAGGATAATTAGCTAGATATTGTTATCGAGAACTGACTGGAAAGGATGTGTCTCTTAATCAATGTATCAGTCAGAACAGGACATAATGTACATAGATCAATGGAGAAATTATCTGAATATGAAGACCTCAAAATAGAAATAATCAGAATGCGAGGACTGAAAACAAAAACAGTGTATAATGATAAATGCTTTAAGGATGATTTCAAAAACATGCAGGAAAATGTATAACCAAAAACCACAAGCCTAATAAGCCCGACATATAGAAAATATAAGACCACTAGGTGCTGCACATATAATACAAAGAATACCATCAATACAATATAAAATACAGAATCAAAACAAAGCATCCCACATGATCTATGTGCATAGAGCTGCACTCATTGCAGTGAAAGCATATAATAAAACTGCTGCTGCTGCTGCTGCTGCTGCTACTGCTACTACTACTACTACTACTACTACTACCACTACTACCACTACCACCACCACCACCAACACCACTACTACAAAACTTTCCCTCCCAAAACTTCTCTTCACCTCCCTTAGGTTACTAGGTGTGACCTGACAAATGATTGTATCAAACGTGCAAATTAAAAGCAAAATAATAATAATAATAATAATGATGATAATAATAATAACAATAATAATAATAATGATAATAATAATAATAATAATAATAAATATAATAATCTTTTCTACTATAGGCACAAGGCCTGAGATTTTGGGGGAGAGTACTAGTCAATTACATCGACCCCAGTGCTCATTTGTTGCTTATTTCATTAACCCATAAAGGATAAAAGGCCAAGTTGACCTTGGTGGAATTTGAACTCATAATATGAAGATGGATGAAATACCAATGATTCTACTTGCTTGCTACCTCAATAACAATGATGATAATAATAATAATAATAATAATAATAATAATGATAATGATAATAATAATCCTTTCGACTATAGACACAAGGCCTGAAATTTTGTGGGAAGGGGGCTAGTCCATTACATCAGCCCCACTGTTCAACTGGTACTTATTGATCCAAAAAGGATGAAAGGCAACATTGATGTCAGCAGCAATTGAACTCTGAATGCAAAAATGGATGACATGCCATTGAACATTGTGCCCAGCACGCTAACGATTCTGCCTGCTTGCCACCTTAATAATAATAATAACAACATTGGGTAGGACAGTGCTGTGCCTGAAAAACATCGAAAAAGGCAATACGGTAGACAATTACAGGCCGATATCCTGTTTACCACTTATGTAGAAATTATTGACTGGAATACTCGCAGAGTCAATGTACGAACATCTGGAAAAAAATGGAGTCCTGCCACATGAGCAGAAGGCTTGTAACCATAAGTGCAAAAGTACCAAGGATCATCTCTTGATAGACAAAACTGTAGTTAGAGATTGCAAGAGGAGGAAAAGTAACTTAGCCATGTCATGGATCAACTATCGTAAGGCGTATGATATGATCCCACATTCTTGGATTATGGAGTGTATGAACCTATTTGGTATTGCATCGAATGTTGAGTGATTGCTTGGAAAAAGTATGGCGAATTGGAGGACGGACCTGACAGCATACGGAAGACGTTTAGGGGCAGTAGATATTAGGAGGGGCATCTTCCAAGGGGATTGCCTGTCCCCACTGATCTTTGTACTGTACTTGATACCATTGACACTGATTCTGAGGAAAGCAAAAGCTGGATATGTATTCAAAAACCGCCAACAAAAAGTCAACCATTTGTTATTCATGGATGACCTCAAACTTTATTGCAAAGATGAAGCCCAAGTCAGTTCTCTCATTGATGCAATATATACCTTCAGTGCTGATATCAGAATGGAGTTTGGACTGAGAAAGTGTAGTCTGTTAGTCTTGAAGAGAGGTAAAATCAAATGTATGGACGGGCTAGCGATACTGTCAGGGAGGTTATGAAGCAGATAGAAGAGATTGGCTATAAGTACTTGGGGACTTTGGAAATGGATAAATTGATGGAGAAAGAAACGACAGAAAAATTTAGGGTGGAGCACTTGCGCAGACTGAGACTGATCCTTAAGTCGAAATTAAATGGACGGAATAAGACCGAAGCTATCAAGAGGACTCTATCCTCCTCCTCCTCCTCCTCCTCCTCCTCCTCACCAGAACCACCACCACCACCACCACCACCATCATCATCAATTCATTGTTAGTAGACCATGTATACCTATATTCTAATTTTTCCCCTCCTTGCTCATTCAATTTTCTATGTAGCTCCCCACCCCTATTATGTCTGCTTTTGTAAATTGTTCCCTTTTATTCACTGCCCTAGTGGCAAATAAAAAAAGTCATCATCATTGTTACTATTGTTGTTATTTTTGTTTTTGTTTAGTTTTTGTCTGCTGTAACTTATCCTTCGATATTGTTCTCCATGTCTTGAGCCCTTGTGGCCAATAAAAGAAATTGTTATTATTACTATTAAGGTGACAAGCTGGCAGAATCATTACCATGCTAGACAAAATGCTTAGCAACATTCCTTTCAGCTCTTTACATTCTAAGTTCAATTTCTGCCAAGGTCAGCTTTGCCTTTCATCCTTTTGAGGCTGATAAAATAAAGTACTAGTTCAACATTAATTTAATCAGCTTCCCCTTTTCCTCAGAATTGCTGGCCTTGTGCCAAAAATTAGAAAGAATTATTATTATTATTATTATTATTATTATTATTATTATTATTATTATTATTTTATGTTTGACTTTTGTTTTGCATTTGTACAAGTTGGATCCAAGTCTCACCCAGAGACCTCAAGAGACAACAAGTTAGAAGTTATTATTATTATTATTATTTTTATTATTATTATTATTATTATTATTATTATTATTATTATTATCATCATCATTAAGGTGGTGAGCTGGCAGAATTGTTAGCATGCTGAATGAAAGGTTATCTGATGGACGAGGCTGAGAGGAATGAGGACAGAAACATTCCTCTTTGGTAAAGCCCTCATAGACTTTTTTCAATTTTCACTTGAATAGGAAAGTGAGGGTAGAGAGGGAGGTGCTGTCCTTGAGTGAATTTATGAAAAGGTGGGTGAAAGTTGCGAAAATGGCAAGAGTGGATGGCACCACTCTCAGTGTAGACCTGTGAGTTGGAAGAAAGGAGTTGGAGTGGGCTTTCATCCTTGGTACTCAGGGTGATCTTGGATGGTGGGGTTCCTTGATTATCTCTAGAGGTCCTCCTGAATCAGGGGGATCCCATCATGATCACCTTTTTGCTAGTGTCATATACTATGTATACTTCCCTTTTTCTAATGTATACTGAATATACTTTTTATTTTGATCTTGGAACTATAACATAACATGTAGTTGTTGTTATCTCCTCCTCCACCACCACCACCTCCTCCCCTCCTCCTCCTACAT
>NC_068982.1:28011861-28012849 GCF_001194135.2 Octopus bimaculoides
CAACAAAAGAACAAGGATTGGTTATTATTTTCCTTTTTTTAATAAGTTTTCAAGAATAAAACCACAGATCTAGTGGAGAAGGAAGCTGATTCTATGAACATCATGTCCTTTGCCAAATCCATTAAATGCAAAAGAAAATAGCCAGTTTCTAAAATTTCTGTACTCAACATCCCTATTCTAGGGTCACAATGAAACAAAGTGTAACTTCATATAAATGATTTTACATAATTTTAACATAATTTTACCTATGCAAAGATATATATATATATATATATTATTGGAGTGCTTAAGTACAAGCATTTATTATGGAATAATGTAAAGAATTTGATTTTTGGAGGTGGGGTGGCTGAAATTTCTGTTCTACAATGGCTATAGTTTAAAAATTAAATGAATGGGCTTAATAAAAAAAAATATTATATGTATATATAAATCCATGGACCATTTTGTTTATCATTAACACCTTCGTCTCTCTTCCTTGTTAAAGAAATAGGAAGTGAGCTTTTAAAATTATATGAATCTTGATGATAAGAGAAGCTGAAGTAAGCTGTGATCTATAGATTAATGTTTTTCTGAGTACAAAAGGAAGAAAGCAGGAAGCCACTTAAGACTTTGGCAGAGAGAGAGAACATGTAAAAAATTTTGTCTTTGTTTTTAAGTTATTTCATATTGTACACTTTTAAATACTACTGTTTATAGCAGACAACTAAAAACATTAAAAAAAATAGACGAGTAAGCAGGAAAGGCAGTGAAATAGCTACAAACATACGTACAATATAGTTATGCACATGGACATATACATGCACACTCTGTAGCTTTCTTACATTTATTCGTATATATTATATGCATATTTGTGCGTGCATACATAATTGATCTTGAACATATATAGGCGCATGCATGAACACTCACACATATATATATATAAATAAGATCAGTTATGTATGCACAAGTATGCATATATATATATATATATATATATATATATATATAT
>NC_068982.1:28012991-28013689 GCF_001194135.2 Octopus bimaculoides
ATATGTATATATATATATATGTTGTGTGTGTGTGTGTGTGTGTGTGTGTGTGTGTGTTCATGCATGCACTAAAATATACATATTCACTTGCACTCACATGATTTTGGTTGTGCTTTTTGTATGCATCTATTAATATTCATTTACATATTTCGAAATTTAGTTTGGAATGTTATTAAGATGCATATTGTTCATCCAAACATTTTGTGTAAATAGACAGACAACCAATTTCTTGCATTGTATATGTAGAGACAGAGATAGACAATTGTTTAATTGCTTATTGCTTGCTGTTTCTATCATGTTTGTGTACACTATATAGTTACTGTTAATCTCATTGCAAGCTGAAATTCCGAAGTGGTTTAACCTTCTTTTGGATGTTAATACTCTTTGGAATGGCATGAATATCACACTTTTCATATAATTCTAATTTTGGCACAAGGCCAGCAATTTTGAGGGGAGGGGCAAGTTGATTACATCAGTCGAAGTTCTTGACTGGTGCTTATTCTATTGACTCTTTTATTCTTTTACTCTTTTACTTATTCTTTGGATGCCTAGTACTTATTCTATCGGGCTCTTTTGCCAAACCACTAAGTTACGGGGACGTAAACACACTACCATCGGTTGTCAAGCGATGTTGGTGGGACAAACACAGACACACAAATATATACACACACATACATATATATATATATATATATATA
>NC_068982.1:28013918-28027262 GCF_001194135.2 Octopus bimaculoides
TGGTAGAAGACACTTGCCCAAGTTGCCACGGGAATGAACTGTGAAAAGATGAAAGCAAAGTCGACCACAGCAGCATTTGCCCCTAGAATGTAAAGGACCAGAAGAAATGTCATTAAATATTTTGTGCAGCTTGGTAACAATTCTATCAGCTCACCATCTTACACTTTTGATATAATTCTTTCTGCTATAGGCACAAGGCTTGAAATTTTGAACAAGGAGGTTAGTTGATTACCCTGAGCTCAGTGCTCAACTGGTACTTATTTCAATGATCCTAACACTTTCCCTATAACAAAAGCTTGTAATGTGTTGAAAACAGTAGGTTGCTAGAATTAAAAATATCTTACAATATTTAATTTCATCCTTCTATATTCTGAGTTCACATCCCTCTGAAGAAGATAAGAATCTGTACAATTTTGTGACCTTGTGCTAATGTAAAAAACCATTATTTGAATTACATCAGGGTGAATTTGTGGGAAAAAGCTGTGTGCAAGTCTGTAAATTTAACAATATATTAGGTTTAGATTCTCATATTGTTTTGTTAATCTTTTATATATTGTCTTTTAGCCAGCTGTGGTTGATAAAAATAGTACAAGTAACATACTGGAGTCAATTAATTTAAGCTACTTTATCCTCTCTATCTACAAAACTGGCTGTTATTTGTATTACATATCTTTCTATTTACTATGTATGTATTTAAACGCTTTCAATTGGAACCGAATTTTATAAAAGCCTCTTGACAGTTCTTAACACTTAATAATTCATTAACAATCCACATTTCAGCTATAGAGAAATCTCACAATTTTCTGTACATATATGCCTGATTTTATTTTATAAATTTCCTTCGACATGAATAGGAAACATTTACAGCACTTCCCATTCCTGTAAGGGACAACCTAACTCAGGAATAGAGGAAGTGAGATGTTAACTTCACAGTTTGATATATGTTAGATTCTTAAAACTTAAGTTCTCTCCATTTCAGATTTTCCCTCCTTTTTCTCCCTACTTGTCTTCTCTGCCTGTTACTGCTACCACTACATTTTTCCTTCACATCCTTTTAATGTTTGTTTTCTCCCACACATGTTGACACAGATTGGATGAGGATTTATAGTTATTAGCTTTCCTCTACACTATCAAAACCTTCAACGTTATTCATACTAAGATCTAGCACAAACTGTGTGGCTTCAAATTTTCATTGCTCGCTGCATGTATGGTTGCACATCCTGTACCATGCTAGGGTAAGGGCTTGCATGATACCTAACTTGCTACCTCACCCTCTTCTTTAACAAAAACCTCAAAAGCTAATTGGATACTGGAAACGGTGTTAAATTTTAAAAAATCTCAATGGTGATAGAAATAGTAATTTATTAGACTAAATGATAAAGAATAATTAATTTGACCCTTTATATCAGCGTTTCTCAAAGTGGGATGCACACTTCACTGATTGGGGCATGGCTATATTCTGGTGGGACATGGGTTACTTTAGAATGAGGTGTAAGTAAATAAGTAACGAGTGAATAAAACTTGTAATAAAGTTTCAATTAAAAATATATATATATATATATATATATATCGATGTAATTGACTATCCCCTTTCCCCAAATTTCAGGCCTTGTGCCTATAGTAGAAAGTATTGTTATTGTTGTTATTATTATTATCATTATTATTATTATTATTATTATTATTATTATTATAATTATTATTATTATTATTAGTGCATGCCAAGCAAAATGCGTATTTCATCCGTCGTTATATTCTGAGGTCAAATACTGGTGATGTCGACTTTGCCTTTCATCCTTTCGGGGTCAATAAATTAAGTACCTGTGAAACTACTGGAGTTGATATAACTGACTAGGCCCCTCCCCCAAAATTTCCGGCATTGTGCCTACAGTAGAAAGGATTGTTATCATTACTGTTAAGGTAGTGAGCTTGTAGAATCATTAGCATGCTGGACAAAATGCTCAGCAACATTTCATCCATCATTCAGAGTGTAAGTTCCACTGAAGTTGACTTTGCCTTTCATCTTTTGGAGTCAACAAAATAAGTACCAATTGAGCACTGGGGCCAATGTAATCAACAATCTCCCTCCCTCAAAATTACAGGCCTTGTGCCTATAGCAGAAAGCATTATTATTATTATTAGTGTTGTTGTTGTTGTTGTTATTTTCTGACATAACTGTTAATTTTTGAAAATTTCTTTTTATTGTTATTCACTCATTTAACATTAGATTTCTCCAGGCTAGTTTCAGTTAAATTCAGTAAACAATGGACATTTGCATAAATTCTTGGAGCAGTTGTGTTTAAGAAAATTGCTAGCTACTGAACAGTGAAGCAAGGATAGTATGGTTTTTTCATTTTTTTTTTTTTTCCTATTTAGTCTGAGGCTTGAGGAGATAGGATACGGAACTTGGAATGCTTATTTAGCTATCAGTTCTTCGAAACTATTTCTATTGTTAATTAAATACTGTGGTTTTCAGATCAATAGTCATCAGTGACAAGCTGTGAAAGATTTAGTGGAAACAAAACCAATAAAGGTACTAGACTGTTCTATTAATAACATTAATAGAAAAAGATAATAATTTTTCAAGGTATCTTAATGCGAGCATGGTGACAATAACTCTAGCTAAAGGTTAGGAGAATATACTAATGTGTAAACTCATCATGCTAAAAGTAGCAGCCAAATCTCCCAAAGTATACTCTAGCATCTTATAAATGTAGATGATCATATAGAATAATCTTCCTGGTTACAGCATATGTATGTAATATATGATCGGATGATCACACCTTGAATGCTTTTGGTGGTTACACCTGGTTTGCTTGATCAGAGCTGATCTTGGGACTAAGCAACAACAGGAAATCAATTGTATGGTATTTTTATGCCACATTGTGTCTGTGGTACATTAGATAATTGCAATTATTGAACAACGAAAAGAAATCTTCAGTAATTTTAGAATAAACAGATAAAATAAACCAATAAAAGTAAATATTTATTCTCTTTTGGAATTTGAACAACATTGATATATTTTCCAATAGCAAGGGTGTTTATAATTACAAGATTATTATAATGAGGTAACAAAACCAATATGATAGGAAAATCATTAAGTTGGCTGAATGTTTCTTTCCAACATTTAATTAGCGCATCTTGCTAATTTCATACCCAAATGCATTATGTTCCCTTACATCTGTTCAACTAACCACTATTTGCATTTGTTTTGTTCTCTAATTTTCTATTGAATAAATCGTTTTTACTGTCTTTGTAAAAATTTTAAAAAACCCTCCAATCTTGAAGATTCTTTAAACAATATGTTAAATTTGTGACTAAAATATCTGCATAACTGTTGTCTTTTTGAGCATCATGGAAATATTCTATGACTGCCAGAAAGGAAAATGCCTGTTAGTTGACTTAAGATAGAATAAATGATTATGGAACACACCTTAGAGCATGGTTCAGCCCATCCTCCTCTTCCATCATTTTTGACGTCACTACCATACCACAACCATTACTACCACCACCACCATCATCATTACCACTACCATCACTATCATCATCACCATCTCCATATCCACCACTACTATCACCATCGTTTTTATGTCCTTTTGATATTCATGTGTGTTGGATAGGTTCTTTGCTCCTAGTTGCATTCTTTTGTCATCTCTTTCACCGCTCTCCTCTTTGGACTTCTTCTCCCACAGTTTCTTTCAATTTGGTCTCTTAGCTCCTCTTTATCTATCTGTTATCATCCATAGTTATTACACACCACACCACTCACTAGCATACTAAATCTGATTCACCTTATATTTAGTCTCAGTCCATCTGTATGACCTTACTCATTTACACTAACATTATTCATCCAGCAATGCATGTTTGCTTCTTTTCTTTAAAGCCTTTGCAAATCCTCAGCACTAAATGCCCACATCTTCCTACCATGCAGCATTGCAGTATGTACTTGAGCAAGGGACAATCTACCTTTTGCTCAAAGTGACAACCTTCATGTGGTCATCAGGGCTAAATAGCTCCCTGAACTCTTACTATCCTATTCTTATTCTTGAAACTACACTTTCAGAACACACTTCTCCACTACTGACCTGGGTGCCTAGGTAACAAAAGCTATTAATGACTTCTATAGAGTCTTCCAAGCATTGCAAGGAAATTACTTTGCTGGAGCTCTAACTTGTAAGCATTCTTGTGTATCTGCCAAAAGGTTTTTATTCACCATCAGTCTGCTTTTGATTCCACTAGACATCTTGCACACCCATAGATAGCACTGAATATATCATATGAAATATCTACATACTCCTTTTCTGTGTATTGAGTACAGCTTTAAAAGTAAAAGAACATAGCTATATATTTAATTTGATAGTTTGTTATATCTGTCACTTTGTTATGCGTTATGCACATTTAAACCTATTTATGGTGTTTGAAAGTGCATAAGACATTATAGTACATTGATCTGAAGACAATTTAAAAGAATTTAACACATGTGTTATACATACCAATACTGACCAAGATTATACCGCAACAACTTCAGTAATCTTTTTGTTATCATCATCATCATCATCATCATCATCATCATTTAATGTCCATTTTCCATGCTGGTATGGGTTGGACGGTTTGATACAAGCTGACCAGCTGAAGGGCTGTTCAGTTTTGACATAGTTTCTATAGATGAATGCTCTTCCTAACACCAACCACTCTACAGAGTGTACTGAGTGCTTTTATGCAGCACCAGTATGGGTGCTTTTTACGTGACACCAACACTTACAAGCCCACAAGATTAGGGATGCTCAGCTGGAGAGGGTTGCAAGGGACAAGCCTGGTTACAAGGGTAACCATTGCTTTATTTAACTTGGCTTTATTTAACTCACTCTGAGTGAGAAGCCCTTTGTTAATAATAGAGGTAGTAACAGCCTATTCTTACTCTAGCAACTATGCTTTCGGAACAACCATCCCAAATATTAACTTGATCACCCAAGTAACAGAAATTGTCTACTACTTCTTGTGATAAATTATTTTATTGTAGTTTATTCTTTTTTATTTCTTTTTTTTTTGTCATTAGTACATCACATGGTTCATATATACCGTGTATAGAAACTTATATAAACTGTTACAAATGTTCAACATTGCTAGATATGTAAGATTTCAATGATGTGATTGTTTATTTTTAGAGTGACACCATAGGATAGGTGGGAAATGTTGGATCTGGCCACTTGGAATGTACAACAGGTAAAATATTTGGGTTGGATATGGCCAGTTTAAATGGCAAAGGGTTAAGGATACAGTCTTCTATTCTCCAACTTGTCTCAAAGGTCCTATAATTGGGCACAAGCAATGCTTTCCTCCTAACTAAATGGTAAAAAAAATACAAAAAGAACTAAGTATATTTCAGTACAATGTCGTAAATGGCCCCAAAACAACTTATAAAGAAATTGAAAAACATTATCTATACACAATGTATTTATATAGCAGTAATGCAAGAAATAAAACAACCCCAATACAAAATTCACTTAAACCATAGATTATAACCTTATAAAGCAATAACCATGATGGAGACTTCATAACATGCATAAAATCCTGCATCTGTATACAAACTTGACATGATTATGTACTAGAAATGCAAGCATTCAATTCAAAAGCTTTTATATTAATGTGTTTCACAAAATATATTTATATGATACATACATCATTGCTGTCACCAGCTGACCCACCAGATTAAACAACACTACTATAATGTTTTATGCACTTTCAAACACCATAAATAGGAGGTTTCAATGTGCATGACACATCCTGGTATAAAATATGGGAAATACATGTAACACTAGAAGAGACACAACTAATAGCATGCATAAAACAAACCCAAAGCAACAGACCTGTGACAATATCAAGCTATTGATACTATACCTGCAATCTAGCCATTACTTTCTGTTCTACATTCCTAAATAGCATATCCTTTTCTCAACTCTCTCCTAACAACCTGTCAGTCATTGGTGGCAGTATTGGTATTATTATTGGTGATGATAGTACCAGTGCTGTCAGCATCATCAGCAGTGGCAGCAGCACAGTACACTCACAAATCAATGAACAAAATGTATAAACGTGAGCCAGCAAGCTTGACCTGTTAGAAATAGCCCAATCTTCCTTTAATTGTATTCTACTATCTTGGAAAATGGAAAACATATTTGATAATGTAGCCTTTTGCCTAAAAGAATAGTCATAGCTGAAACAACTTTAATCACAAGTCTTCTCACTTAGAGTTTACCTGTGGATTAAACAACAAATAAAAACATCCATTGCTCACCTATAAACAAATTATTCATTCGCATACATAATGAAACAAAAACACTCAAAATAAAAAGTAGGTTGGTCACCAGAGGGCCACAAATTATAGCAAGTTCTAGGCAACACTGTCCTGACCAAAAACACAGGCATATTTCCAACACTCCAGTACATTACTTCATTATCATCTTAACAGCATTTTCTTTCTCACTCAGTCTAGACAAAATATTTAAAAACTCAGCAACACACAAAAATAGCTGCAGCATGAATAATCTCGTTAGTCTGAGTCACTATACTGGGAAACACTGACAGAAATGAAACCAAAAGAGTAGCTTTGGTCATGCTGTGGCTACTATAGCAACAACATATCAGTGTGCACAGTTAGGTCTCCACCCAGGTAGAGGTATAGAATATCTGAAACACTGAAACTGTGGATGACACCTGTCATTGAATTGGCCACATATGTGTTATACATACCAATACCGACCAAGATTATACTGCAACAACTTCAGTAATCTTGTATAAAATGTTTATTTCTTCAGCTCTCTTTGGTAGTAAACACTATTTATCTTTTAATTGTTAAGATAACCAGAGGTTGAATTAATTGGGCTTTAATCATTTAAGTTATTGTATTCATTTGTGCATGGTATATGCTACTGTATAGTTCTCACCTCTAATTATAGGCAATGAAATTCTAAGGAAAAAAGTTCTAGTTTATAAAACACATTGACTTCTTTAGTATTACAATATATGGGAAAAGGAGTATTTAGTAAGATTTATTGTAATTGCTATATAAAATACATGGAAAATGTTCATGCACTCTAAATGAAACAAAAAGCAATTTCAAATGTGATCTTTGAACTTTTCTGTGGTAGCTGTAAAAGTGTACCTATAAAGTCAACATTGTGGAAATCACACAACCACGTTTTTTCTTTAAAAATCAATTTGATTTTTATAATGGTGGAATAATTAAATAACTTTGTACCCAATTTCACAGATCAGTTCACACAATAATGCAAGCATGGTCATGTTGTTACAAAAGAACAAAGTATTTTGTGTTTAGGTGTGGATTTTTTAAAAACCATATAACTTTTTTATTATGTTTTTGTTTTCTTTTAAATTGTCTTCAGATCAATGTTTTAAGCTTCAGACATTCAAAATATGGCAGTTTTCTTTTAATTTGATAAAAATTTTATTTTTATTTCTTAAAAATTCTTAGTTGGAATCTTAATAAATTGAAATACAGTATCTTAAATTTCCCCCATTTTAATCTACTTCATTCAATGTTTCATGCATAATATTTTTGGATATGAATTGTGAAGACACCATAGAATAGTATCTATTTATAGTACAAACTTTTGTCTCGATAAAAACAGGAAACAGTGTTTCATTGCTACCGATGTCAATTATATTTTACAATTACTTGATATCAACAACCATGAGGAAAATTTTTGCTGAATCTAGTCAGACATTGATCGATACAGTCTCTAATGTAGGCAACATATAATTTAGATCTCAAATATATACTTATGTAATATAATGAATATTCACTATATTACTGAAGTCATAGAAAGATGTAACATCATTTTAGTGTCTTTAGCTCATTATATATCAGTCAGTTTGTTTATAAGTTAATCTGGTAATGCTGTCCTAAATATAGTTACGCATCTTGGGCAACTGTTTTGTACAACAGTCCCAAGGCAGCTAAAGCCTTCAAAGTGAATTTTATAGGCAGAAAGGGAAAGAAGCCTACCATATATGTACGTATATGGGGTGTGTGTATGTGTGTGTGTGTGTGTGTGTGTATGTTTTCTCCATTTAACTTCGAGTTTATTTTGATCAGCCACCTTGTAGCAAGCTTGTGAAGGGAAGTATATTGTTTGTTTAGCATTCTTAAAACCCTAAGATGACTTTGCAGATTTTGTGACCATTTGTAGCTTGTGAATTAAGGAGTTGCATTCATACTTTGCTCCTGGTAGGTTGGTATGTATCTTACTGCTTCAGTACTTATAGATATGAAACTGAAAGTGTATCTTGAGTACTGGATTTACAAACTCCTCATCACTGGTGCATAGATATTTTCTTACTTTTGTATTTTTCTGACCATATTGATGTCCAGAGTGCAGATTTCCACAACAAAGCATGTTTTTTTCATGTCTCATACAACAATATCTGATCAGTCATGTTTTAACTTGGTGGCTGTTTTAATTTTTAAGTTCCACCAATATTCTTTTGAGCTGTTGGTCTCAATTATAATCAATGTTTGTATGCATGCATGCATCTGTGTTTGGTTGCAATTGCACTTCTCCAAAATTAATTATGTGCAGTGATTTGTCATTTCTCCAGATAACAAATCATCCCCTGGCTCTGTGCCTTTAAAGACATGTACAATCAGAGATCCCTTACTTGAAGAGCAGTGAGGGTTAACAATAGGAATGGCATCCAACTGTAAATGTAAGTTCTGATATCAATTTGTTCAACTAAACCCTCCAAGGTGGTGCCCCAGCATGGCTGTAGTCCAATGACCGAAACATGTAAAAGATAAACGATACATAAATAAATACAGTGCAGAATATCGTCATCATCATTGTCATTTAAAGCCCATTGTCCATGCTGGCATGGGTTGGATGGTTTGACCAAAGCTGGTAAGCTGAGGGGCTGCACCAGACTCCGGTCTGATTTGGCATGGTTTCTACAGATGGATGCCCTTCTTAATGCCAACCACTGTGAGAGTGTAATGAGTGCTTTTACATGCCACCGGCATGGGCGCCAGTTGCGTGATACCAGTGTCTACCATGATTATGATTTCACTTAGCTTGATGGGTTTTCTTCTCAAGCACTGCATACTGTCAAAGGTCTCGGTCATTTGTCATTGCCTCCATGAAGCCCAACCCTTGAAAGATGCTTTTTACACACCACCAGCATAGATGCGAGTTACACGACACCAGCACAGGTGCTAGTTATGTGACATTGACATCAGCCACATTGTCTCTGTGAAGCCCAACGTAATAAATACAATTTTTGTTTTCTGCAAATAATATCATTTTAATTGCTAACAAATTAGAACATGGTCTCTGGTTTTAGTTAACTATTTTAGCAAGTAATTCCCAAGTTAGGAACTTATTTTTAACATCCAATTTGTCATATTCTTGCTTCATCCCCCAGAATCTGGGTGATTAATAATAATAATTACTTAATTAAACAAGAAATATTCCAAATAGTAATTCATATGTAAATAAATAAACAAACTCCTGACAAGAATGACACAATCGTATGCTACTTGAGTTTTTTTTCTTAATCAGTGTTTGCTCTGGGAGAAATGTTTGTGAATTGCCTTGATATTTTCGATTACAGTTAATTAATATAAGTATTTGGGAATAGAATACCAATCCCAGAACAATATGTTGAAGCTCTCTTGTTATGAAAATAAAGAAAAGGAAAATATACTACCAATAATTACTATTTAGTTTTCAGTATGTTATTAATAACTGTATTGGTCTCTGGAAGTTAGGAATGTACTCCGTTCTAAATAGGCAAATGAGAATTCTCTTAATGTGTCTATTTTTGATGTGATTTATTAATTTTATGCCTGCCTGAAGAGACTGCTACCTTATATCTATCTATCTATCTATACATATATATATATATATATATATATATATATATATATATATATATATATATACACATGCACACACACACATACACACACACACTTATGTATGTATGTTATACACATACATACACACACACATATGCCCCTCCCCCACACACAGAGTATTACTATATTTTTACTTAAATATATCTATGTGATATGAATATTAACACTCTGATATTAAATGTCAACTACATGATAGGAAAGGCAGTAACTGAAGAGATGTTACTTTAATGAAAGCCACTAAATATACAATAAATAAATCAGGAATAATGGACTTGGGGAAAAAAAGAGCTTGAAAATGATTGATATGATTGAGAAACGATAGCATGAATATAACAGACATGTAATATGAAAAGAAGAATGTATATAACAGATATCTGTTATTTAATCTCGTTAGGAAGGGCATCCAGCTGTAGAAACTCTGCCAAATCAGACTGGAGCCTGGTGTTGCCATCCGGTTTCACCAGTCCTCAGTCAAATCGTCCAACCCATGCTAGCATGGAAAGCGGACGTTAAACGATGATGATGATGATGATGATGATGGACCATAAAGAAACCAACACTGGTCATCAAGTGGCAACGAGGGACTAAGACACACAGACATGCATGCACATGCACACACAAATTGCTGGTGCTGGTACCATGTAAGCAACACCCAGTCTATTCTGTAAAGTGATTGGCATCAGGAAGGACATCCAGCTATAAAAACCATGCCAAAACAGACTGTGGAGCTTGATGCAGTCCTTTGTCTTGCCAGCTCTTGTCAGACTGTCCAACCCATGCAAGCATGGAAGATGGATGTTTAATGATGAAAATGATATATATACATTGGGCTTCTTTCAGTTTCTTTCTCCATAATTCACTCATGAGGCTTTAGTTGGCCTGGAGTTAGAGTAGAAGATACTTGCCCAAGGTGTCTTGCAGTGGGCCTGAACCCAAGACCATGTGGTTGAGAAGTAAACTTCTTATCACACAGCCAATCCTATACATTATTTACATTATTTATATTTGATGGATATTTGTCCTTATCTTGTTTGTTAACACGTTTCGATTGTTATACCCTCCAGCCTTCTTGGGGAAATTTCGAACCTGGGTTCTCATTCCTAAGGTATTTTTTTGATGTTGTTGTTATTATTATTATTATTATTATTATTATTAAGGTCACTTCTTGGAATCGAACTTGGAATCTTGGGGTTAGTAGCCTGCGCACTTAACCACTACGCCATAAATGATAAAATATAAAACATATACTGTTGTTATTTTATGTTTGTATTTTCCTTGACATGTCTTCCATTTAGCTCTCAAACCTTCATCTGGGAGTAATTCCTTTTTAGGGTAACACACATGTGTACTGAGGGTAGTGCTGTACTCCTCTGAATGCAGGAATTGATGTCTCATAAGGCAGTGAAGCAGCTCTGTTGGTGTTTTGGCTCCTTTTCCATCACAGCACCAAAACTACCTGGGTCTACCCACCACTGTAGGCCACCAAAACTCCTGCACAAAAGCACAAGCTTTGATGAGTCAGATGTTTTGACTCTGGGCCAAATACTTTAAAAAAATTATAATTTTGACTTGCATAAATTTTTCTACAGAAGAAAATAAAAGGCAGAGAGAGAGAGGTGGAGAGAGAGAGAGAGTGGAAGTGTGGAAATAGTACAGTTCTCTTTTATCTTTCATAAGCTAACAAGATCTCTATCTCTGCAGAGTGATCAAAACTACTATATGATAGCAGTTTTGGGGCTATCCTATAGGGCAGTGGTCCAACCTTTTTCATACCGTAGACTGGTTTCATGGAAGATAATTTTTCCACAGTCAAGCAGATCAGGCACATAACAAATCACAATAAAGTGCATAATATATTATCTAATTATTACATATCACGGTATCAATCAGACTATCAAATGTTGTTATACATTGCTGGTCACAATGCACTTTAAATTGTTTTAGCTGTTGAATGATGCTCCCACTGCTGGCTAGGCATACAAGCCAACATTTCCCCTGATCAGAAGGCTAGTTCATCACAGGGTTACCCATTTACAGCCGAGTGGACTGGGACAATGTGAAATGAAGTGTTTTGTGTTTTGCTTGAGAACACAACACGTAGCCAGTCTGAGAGTTGAAACCATGATCTCATGGTCATGAGTGTAACACCTTTAAACACCAGGCCATGCACCTTTATATATAATACATATAATCTTTTCAACTCTAGCCACAAGGCCCGTAATTTTTGGGGAGGGGGCCAGTTGATTAGATTGAGTCCCAGTATGCAACTGGTACTTAATTTATTGACCCTGAAAGGATAAAAGGCAAAGTTGACCTCGGCAGAATTTGAACTCAGAATATAGAGACAGACGAAATACTGCTATGCATTTTGCCCGGCATAATAACGTTTCTGCCAGCTCACTGCCTTATAATACATATATAATACACATATAATACATATATTACGCAAAAATGCCTTGCAGACTGCAATGGTCAAAAGAATAGAGATAAAATTTAAAAAATTTATTCTTTCTATATGATATTGTACCAAATGATCCACAGTCCAGTACTGGTCTGCAGCCTGGCCGTTGGGAACCCCCAATATAATACCATGTACTGTTTGTCAGCCTGAAGCTGTAGTAGAAGACACCTGCTCAGAGATTATAGTAGGATAGAGCTAAAAAATAATGTGGTTAGCAAGCAAACTTAGCTGCATAGCCATCCCTGTACCTATGTTATTTTCAATAGCAATGCAGGTAAGCAGCATTAATTTGTCACAATTTACACACTGTTACATCAATATATATAGATAAAGGCTTTGTACCTCACCGAAGGAGGCAGCAGTACTTTTGTTGTTGTTGTTGTTTAGATCCAGATCAGCCCAGTTCAAGATGATATACCACCAAAGGCATTCCTGTCATGATAATCATGCCTTTTTTTACTTAGTTATAGTGCATCTAGTCCCATATTACAGAATGTGGTCCTTCCGTTTTAAAGGCGGTATGATTTGGTGTGATTTGAGGGACATTTAGCTGTTATTTCTAGCAGGTCAAGTGACTGCTTTGAGGCTTTCTCATTGGGTCATGCAGTGAGTAGGTGATGACCAGAGCTTCTGCAGCAGCTAGTATTGATGATGATGATGATGATGGTGGTGGTAGTGGTGGTGTTGGCAGTGATAGTTATAATGATTAAGAGGAGGATGGGAGCAATGAGGATAATGACGAATGTAAATGTGCACAAACGTAGGCACTGGATATTGTAACAATATAAGTCATTTCTACACTTTCCTTTTGATAGATTTCCTGTTATGTGGATGTTTACTGCAGTCTATGCCTTTGAAGTTTGAACAGAAATGGAATTTTCCAGAATTTGCAACATTTTCTATTCTCTCTCTCTCTCTCTCTCTCTCTCTCTCTCTCTCTCTCTCTCTCTCT
>NC_068982.1:28027281-28030901 GCF_001194135.2 Octopus bimaculoides
CCTCTCTCTCTCTCTCTCTCTCTCTCTTATTTAGGGAGTCAGCTGCCAAATCAAGCTAAGAAGTTGCTAGCAAGCTTATTGGCTTCTTTAAAATGATATTACCTTATATCTGCTTTATTTGCATCACTAAGTAGTTAGAAAGAATGTAGGAAAAAAATGATAGAATTCAGTTTAGTTTTGTACCAGTATAAAGGTAAATTCTGTCTTAGAAACAATGTTTCTTGTAAAGTATATGCAAGAGCAACACCTGTTACAAACCAAGTGTTATTGATCTTAAATAATATTTATTCATTGTAAGATATGGATTTCTTTCTCCGTGGTGAATTTTCCTATATCCACAGATCAAATTTCTTTAAATAATGATACCAAAGCAGAATATCCTGTGTCACAGGTATGACTGTATGGCTAAGAAGTTTGCTTTGCAACTACCTGGTTTTGGCTTCAATCCCATAGTGCAGTACTATTTAAATATGTCTTCTGTCATAGACTTAGGTTAAACAAAACCCTGTGAATTATATTTGGTCAACAGAAACTTTTTTTTTGAGGTGCAAAATATTTAATCCAATTCCTGGTTGAACACTGCCACTTGACCCATTGGTATCTTTAGCAGAACCCATTTGATTGCTCACATTTGAATCAGGTTTCTAGTTTGAGGATATAATTTCATTTTTTCCTCCCATCATTAGAGGAGATCCTGTAATAAGATCATGAGTGCTATCTTCCTTCTGATGATTTAAATTAGAGAAAAAAAGTTAGCATTGAAGAAATTCCACTGAGAGAAGCAGCTCCCGCAGACAGCATGACAATGGGATAGAACGCTGGCTATTTGTAGCTGGTAACATCTTGAATCTATGGATCAGAGTAACCAAGTTTCTCTTAAATTGCATCTTACCATCTGAAAAAATAACTATTTTGAACAGTATAATTCCTGATGAATAGTATGAGAGGGCGCTGTCATGACGAGAATGCTTTTGGTCATAGGTCTGTTTGATCCGGGTTGACCTGGGGCTAAACAAGAATACCCAAATGAACACAAGCCATTTAGGGAGCTTCAACATGGTCATTCAACTTGTTAGAAATAGCAATCAAATTTCCTTCAAATAACACCCTGCTGTCTTTAAAAAAAGGGAATGACTGAAGATAATCTAATCATAGATAATAATATGACTGAATATAATCAAGAGTAGATGGCCATGGATGGATTACATTTGATCATAGGCTTGTTCAGTCATGGCTGACCTAGGGCTAATCATCATTGTAAACAAACCAGCACTAGTCGTCAAGCTCATCACTGCTTGACAACCAGTGTTGGTTTGTTTACATCTCAGTAACATAGTGGTTCAGTAAAAGAGACCAACAGAATAGATATCAGACTTCGAAACCCAAATACTTGGGTTGATTTGTTTGATTAAACCCTTCAAGGCAGTGCCCCAGCATGGTTGCAGTCCAATGACTGAAACAAGTAAAAGATGAAACAACAGCAACGATTGTATGAACAGTTTCATCCAGTAACCCACTAAATTCCAGAGAGAATGGTATGGTTGCCCACTCAGCAGAAATGTGGTACATATTGAGTCATGACTGAACAAGCCTATGATCAAATGTAATCCATCCATGGCCATCTACTCTTGAATATTTTAGTCATATCATTATCTATGATTACATTATCTTCAGTGATTCCTTTTTTCTTTTTTTTAAGACAGCAGGGTGTTATTTGAAGGAAATTTGATTGCTATTTCTATCAGGTTGAACAACAGTGTTGAAGCTCCCTAAATGGCTTGTGTTCACTTGGTCATTCTTGTTTAGCTCCTGGTCAACCCTGATCAAACTGACCTATGACCAAAAGCATTCTTGTCATGACAGCCCCATCTTATACTCTCCATCAAGAACTATACTGTTCAAAATAGTTCTTCCTGTTTTTTTCAGATGGTAAGTTGCAATTTAAGAGAAACATGGTCACTCTGATAGATAGATGCAAGATGTTACCAGCTGCAAATAGCCAGTGCTCTATTCCATTGTCATGCAGTCTACAGGAGCTATGATTCACATCTCATCATTCAACTGACCTCCTATGGTCATTGGTTAGAATGACTGCGGCTGACTCAGAACCATACAGCAAGGCTGACAACCAAATGACCATCATGACTAGACTGCAATATATTTGTTTACAGTTTGTGATAAATGAAAATAGGAGAAACCGGGCAAAATCTAAGTGAAAGCCCCAGGACCACCAATGCCTTATGAGTGAAAATTGGTTGATGGAAGCTTGTTATTATGTGTGTGTGTGTGTGTGTGTGTGTGTGTGTGTGTGTGTATGCATGCATGTATGCATATATGTATCTGTGTGTGTGTGTATTTGTGCCTGTGTTTGTCCCCACTTGACAGCCAGTGTTGGTTTGTCTACATTCCCATAACTTAGTAGTTTGGTAAAAGAGACCAATAGAATAAGTACCAGACTTTAAAAAAAAAAAATAGGTACTGGGGTTGATTTGTTTGACTAAAACACTTCAAGGCAGTGCTCCAGCATGGCCACAGTTCAGTGACTGAAACAAGTAAAAAGATAAAAGATAAACACATTCTAAGAAATATCTATAAGGAATCGGCATTTCATGGCAGCGGTTTGAAAATATTGGTTTCATTTGTTCATACTGTGTACAACATCTTGTCTAATATTCTCAACAGCTCAGAATGACCTTATTCTAACACCTGAATATTAATGGAACTTATTTCATTGATCCAAGAAAAGTAAATTTCAAGAATCTATTTCTTCCACTGTGATGTTTCAGTTATGTTCGTCTATTATCTGAGTTACCTGAGATGGATATCCAAGTTGATAGACAATTAGCAAACTATTACTTGACGGGTTAGTAGTTGGCACTGTGTAGTGGTTATGACCAACTCTACTTATCTCTCAAATGGCTCAGTACACATATCTATAAATAGGTACCACATTACTCCCACATCAGGAATAGTGCTGCTACTGCTGCTGCTGTTGATGCTTTACGCCAACATCATAAACCACATCCAGAGAAGTCCACCTCGCTGATTGACATAAAGTCACTCACAGGCATAACTCCAATTCTCTCCCATAGGCATGTTGTCAAATTGTCTCCTCTCTCTGCCTTTTCTACCTCTACTATAAAGGCTTCTGCTCCTCAAAGCTGGCTGATCTACCACTTTCATTTAGGTATTTCTGACTCATTTGTTTTTCCTTTTAACATTGTACTTACTGTGTCCAACCAACCTTTCCAAGTCTCACACTAAGCGCTGTTCCTTCATGTTTTGGAATGCTGGCCTTCTGGTACTCCTCCGCCTCTGTCTTTCCTGTAGATGTTGATTTGCAACACTTTAAGGAAGACATTAAAAGCATTAATCTCTTCTGTCCAGTAGGTGTGGCTGTGTGGTAAGATGTTTGCCTCCCAACTTCGTGGTTCTGGGTTCAGTCCCATTGTGTGATACCTTGAGTAAATGCTTTCTACTATAGTCTTGGGCTGACCAAAGCTTTGTGAGCGGTTGTAGCAGATGGAAACTGAAAGAAGCCCACCATGTGTGTGTGTGTGTGTATACATGTGTGTATGTGTGTATATGTGTGTGTGTGTGTATATATATAATATATATAT
>NC_068982.1:28031094-28032639 GCF_001194135.2 Octopus bimaculoides
TATATATATATATATATATATATATATATATATATATCAGTTGAATAAAGTCAAAACCTGTTCTGGTTTTCACATTTTTTATTATGATATTTTAACATTAAAAAAATATTTTGTAATGCTCATAAAGTTAAATTACCACTTTCATACATAGTGTAATCATCAAATTTCAAATGTGTGTAACTGACAGTTGAGTTCTTGGCAATTTTAGTACCTCTTATAATGCTCCAACAGCATGTTTAAGATACATGCTGATTGGTCAAAAAGGTATACTAAAAATTCACACGAATTCAAAACAACACACACACACACACACACACACACACACACACACACACACATGTGTGTATGTGTGTGTGTGTGTGTGTGGGGTGGGGTGGGGTGAGTATGTGTATGTTTGTGTCTCCTTGTCTTGACACCATGTGATGGTAATAAGTGACTGTAACTGTCATAGAAGCAGTGTTAGTCATTTCTAGTATTCTGTGAGAACATTCCTGGCCATAGGGAAATATTACTATGCTTGAAAACACCTGGAAATAGGTGAGCGTTGGCAACAAACAGGGCATCTGGCTGTCAAAAATCTGCCTCAATCAACCCCATCTGACTCATGTATACTTGGAAAGATGGACATCAAAGCAATGATGAGTTCTAGAGTGCCTCTGATGTCACAAGTGCTACTTCTTCCCATAGGCTTAGCAAGTTAAGAAAAAAAAGTAAGAACAACCCATTGCTGTTGGCAGTGGTAGCACTATCAAACTGATGAGCAGGTTATTACTTTGAACTTTGAGTTTACTCTCATAGCTGTGTCTCTATTTCTGAATAAGTATGAGACTCTGTTCATTCTATTATCTGGTTCCAGAGAAGATGTCTTACAGATTTTGTAGGGATAAATTGGAAAATAAATGAGAACTAATCATTCTGGAAAATTTACATCTATGTGTACAGATATTAACTCATGCGTACTTACATTTATACACGCAATAATACCCAGATGTATAAGTATACATGCAAATACACGTAAATACTCATGTACTTTGTTTAAATATACGCATGCAGGTGAAAGGCGGATGTTAAGCGATATATATGTTCATTCATACATATAAACATTCATGTGTGTCTTGTGTATACATACTTTCTTTTATAATATATGTATCAGAATACGTGTGTGCATACTTATATACACACAGCAATACATGTATACATATGTACATTCACACATACATATGCATACACAGGCATGCCACATATATATATACATACACATATGTATATACATATATCTATATATATAAAAATGAGAATGTGTCTGTCTGTCTGTCTGTCTGTCTGTCTGTCTGTCTGTCTGTGTGAATCCCTAAAACTCGAGAACTACGCAACCAATTTCATTCAAATTTTACACATGCCTTACTTAGGGTTCCAGTTGTGTTTTAGTCAAAAAAAATTATTAACTTCTTGCAGAGTTCGAGCCCACGGCAACATAATATCTCCTCCACTATTTAAGTATTACGTGTCAAAAGTGAAACAAAAACACTCATGTCAAATACTTTC
>NC_068982.1:28036046-28036538 GCF_001194135.2 Octopus bimaculoides
TATATATATATATATATATATATATATATGTATGTATATATATATATATATATATATATATATGTATGTGTATATATATATATATATATATATATATATATGTGGTACATATATATCTATTCAGGTATACATGTTTGCTTATATATACAGGTATGCAATACGTACACACCTAGTTTTATAGTTATGACAACAGGGTAAGTTGTAATATGGGCATAAAACCAAAAGCTAATAATTCTATGTAAGATGTGAATGAAACTAGAATTATTCTGCCAACAAGCGCTGTGGCTGATAACTTTGTAACTGTATGTGTTCTGTTAGAGCCAAGTGAAGCATAACATAAATATTATGAATAGTCAGATTAATAAAACATTACAGTAAAAAAGCAATATTGTTTGGCCAATATCAGTCATATAATTATATAATGTTGCATTATATACAAACACAAAAACAGTTTTCAATATATATATATATATATATATATATATATATATA
>NC_068982.1:28036690-28038785 GCF_001194135.2 Octopus bimaculoides
ATATATGTGTGTGTGTGTGTGTGTATATATATATATATATTTATATGTATGTATGTATGTATGTATGTATATGTGTGTGTGTATGTGTGTATTTATCTCTTTTACTTTTTTTCTCTCCTCTTCTACCTCCCACTTCCCTCTAATTTCACTTCTGTGTAGATGTGTTCTTGTGTAGTAAATACATCCAGTCATAAAGAAACAAGGATAAATAGTAAAAATATAATGAGAATCAAGTGAAAATTAACCCCTGTATTTTCTGAAATGACTATAGCAATACCTCATTGAGTGATCTCCTTCATAACGATACCCTGCTTTTGTGATATTTACTTTTTAAATTATAAAAATATAAACCCAATAGATAATTATACAAAGTAAATATTAGGCATGCATAATCATTGCTTTCAAAGTTTAATTACCACATTGTATAGGTGCAACTGTGACTTTGTGGTAAAGAAGTTTGCTTCCCAGCCACATGGTTCTGATTTCAGCCCTACTGCATGGCACCTTGGACAGGTGTCTTCTACTACATACAGCTCTGGGCTGACTAATGCCTTGCGAGTGGATTTGGTTGACAGAAACTGAACTATGTTTGTCGTGTGCATGTGTGTGTGTTACTCTCTTCTTGCCTTGACAGCTGTAAATGAGTGTCACTGTTATGCAAGTGGTGTCCTTTATGGTAGTGTAATCAAACCAACACCAGTTTTCAAGTGGTGGTGGGGAACAAACACAGACACTGAGACACTCCCACACACACACACACACACACGAAAGGCTTCTTTTAGTTTTTGTCTACCAAATCCATTCACAAGCCTTTGGTTAGCCCAGAGCTGCAACAGAAGACACGAGCAGTAGGACTGAACTTGAAACCTTCACTCTCTCAGTCGTATCTGCCAGATGAAAAGCATTTATTGCAGATATATGATATTACTACTTTTTAGTTTTAAGCATGTATTTAAGCAAATGATTTAATCTCTATTCCTCATTGGCTTATTCTAACCATTACTAGCAGGTTTCTGTTTGCAACCAAGATGTGGTTGGCTGGCAGTGTTTGGCTTAAATTTTAGAAATTTAACAATTTACTGCATAAAGGCAAAAGTAAAAATACTTAATGCTAAGAGTCAAATTAATACTGAACACAATTGAAACAACAATTCTCTTTAATCTGTTGGTGAGACTTGTTTACTTTGTCCAACTTGGCATTGTTCCAGATGAGCAAAATACAAACTAAAGTAAATAGTCTATTCAAATTTCCTTGGTATTTATTTATGTTTTTCTCTTATTTTTTTTCTTTATAAGGATATTTTAAAATAGAATTGAGTTTTCTTTTTATTGCCAAATGCACTTGTCATTGCCAAATATTTCATTGCATAGAATACAATATAATAATAAAAAAAAAAAAGAGCTAAAACTAAAATAAATGATTAAAATTTCCCCTCGAGGTTTCAGCTATTAACGTTTTGTTACATACTACTCGACAACTTTTATGGCCGATAGGCAGCAAAGCTTATAAATGCTGACTTTATCGTAACATGTCCTTCCTGCATATTAGAAGAATGTTTTAAATGTAAATTTTTTTCCAATACCAATCACATTTCCTGCAAATTCTAGACCTAACACCCTCCAGTAACCTTTCAAATTGAACTGCAGTCTTCTCATAGCCAAAAGTGCATTGTAGCTGCTGGCTTTCTTCTCCAAGAGTAGAAAGCATTCGAATCTTTAACACCTGCTAAACCTTTGCACAAATCAAATATGTTATTTGGTATACATACAAACATACATACATACATACATGCATACATACATACATACATACATACATACATACATACGTGCATAGATACATACATACATACATGCATGCATGCATGCATACATACATACATACATACATACATACATACATACAAACATATATACATACATACATGCATACATACATGCATACATAATACATGCATGCATACATACATGCATGCATGCATACATACATACATACATACATACAAACATACAAACATATATACATACATACATACATACATACAAACATACATACATACATACATACATACATACATACATACATACATACATA
>NC_068982.1:28039379-28040795 GCF_001194135.2 Octopus bimaculoides
AGAGAGAGAGAGAGAGAGAGAGAGAGAGAGAGAGAGAGAGAGAGAGAGAGAGAGAAAGAGAGAGAGAGTTATATATTTTATAGAATAGGGAGTCAAAAATAAAGAAAAAAACAGTACTATGAAAAAAGATAGGTAGATAGTTAAAGATGCATGCACACACACATACACACACACACACACAAAGGGAGAGAGAGAGAGAGAGATAGAGAGAGAGAGAGAGAGAGAGAGTGAGAGAGAGAGAAGCTATTGGCAAGAAAGGAAAATCGGTTGCTGCTAGAGGGAGATGATATACCACATGACTCCTGGAAAGAAGAAGAACAAAGACAGTCCTGATAAAATCAGAATGAAAGGGGATGGAAATAAATACTATTAGTTGTTTAGCCCCAGGTCAGCCTGATTGAGCAGAATTATGATAAAGAGCATTCTAGTTGCGGCCATCCTGTCTTTTTGTATATCAATGACAGGATTGTCCATTATCTAAGATAGTAAAATGTAATATCAAGGAGAGGAGAAATGGCTGTTGTTTCTAGCAAGTTCAGTGACATGTAGAGCATCCATAAAATACTGTAAGTTATTTAGTCAAGAGATTTACTATTTGTGTCAATCCTATCAGTCCCAAGTCTTTACATGGTTACTTAACCTGCTTGAAATAGCAACCAAAGCTCCCTCAAAGCACATATGCACATCATATTGTCTTAAAAAAAGAAAAATTATTGGATAATGTCCTTGTCTTAATAGTAAGTGTAAATATGACCCTGTGGTTAAGAAACTTACTTTGCAGCCATGTGGTTTTGGGTTCACTCCCTTTGCACAGCATCTTAGGCACCTATTTTCGTCCCAGACTAACGTAGGCTTTGTGAGTGAATTGGTAGATGAAAACTGAATGGAAACCTGTTGTGTGTACGTGTCTATCTTTGTAATTATGTTTATCTTTTGTCCACTGCTTGATGACTAGCGTTGGTTTGTTTACATCCTCATAAATGAATGGTTTGATAAAAAAGACTGATAGAATAAATTCAGACTCAGAAATAAGTAGTTGGGTGGGCGAGAGGTGGGGGGATGCAATTTGTTTGACTAAACCTTTCAAAGCAATGCCCCAGCATGGCTGCAGTTCAATGATTTGAACCAAGTAAAAGGTAATTCCACTATGTTTGAGGAAAAAAAAAAAGAAAAGAAAGAAATTGAACCAAATGGAAAGAGCAGACAACATATGACCTGACTAGCAGACAAGAGAAGAAAATATGTCATCATCATAATTTCGTTTTGATGTTGGTAATATGTTGAACTTTAAGAAAATTTTTTTCCTGGAATAAAAGAAAAAATGTTGATACATTGCTTTCAGGGTTGTGCTGAATATGACTACATAAGTATTGTTACATAAAACTTCTTTTTATTTGTGTCAAGAGTAGGTAAAAA
>NC_068982.1:28041057-28046346 GCF_001194135.2 Octopus bimaculoides
ATATATATATTATTTGTTTACTTCTTTATATATATATATCATTTCTTTATTTCTTTATATATATATCATTTTTTTATTTTTTATATCACATTATATACATTAATGTTAGCTAAAATAGCATTGGTGGGGAAAAAAAACTTTGGTCAGTAAGAGTGAATCACAGTAATTGCTTTCTAAATTCTACTTCTCTGGTGTTGTAAACAACTTAAGTTGCTTTTTTTTTTTATATAGTACCTGAAAGTTAGGTTCTCTCTCTTAGTAATGGAAGAAAGGAACTGTTTGAGTTATAAGGAATGAAATGTTATTCATTTGATTTACAGCACAAATTTTAAAGGGCACAGAGTTTGTTTGAGGTTGAGATTTGCCAATGGTTATTGACATTTGATAAATGGATGCATGAAATAGTTAATATTAGCAAAATTTAACGGGAATTTCTGGAGAAGTTAAGAACCATTTGTTTCAAGTTAAGCAGGAAGTAATCTCTTGTTCTCTCAGTGTGTGTGTGTGTGTGTAAGATGTATGTATGTATGTATGTGTGCACATGTATATTCATTTATGCATATATATGTATATATTATGTATATATGTATATATATATATATATATATATATATATATATATATATATATATATATATATATCATATAATCTACGTTATAACCTTATACAAAGCTCCTCCACAGATGTTGGCTATCATATGCTATCGTATGGCAGGTATTTTCCCTTTACTGGATATACATGTGGAAATTCATTAATATCCATAGAATTCATGCAAAAATATTATAATACAAGATGGGATGAAAGGCTTTAATCCAAATCACCACAATTGTTTCCATGCATTAGTATCAGCTGGAAATTGCTGAGTGTTTCACATATTATGCACATTCTTACATTAGCAAGATCCAATAACTGCTGTGTACCTGCATGTTTTTAGGTGGCTAAGTTTGAGAGCACTACCAGGTCATCTATAGTTTCCCATTATTTTATATCCTTATTCTATCTTTAGCATTGCACTGACAAATAACAACACTGAAATACAGCGATGCAAATGATGAAAAATACCCAAAATAAATCAATGGAAATAAAAATCTAAAATATAGAATATAAAATAAACAAACCACTTATTCAGTCCATTCTTTAGCATAGACATGTCTCGACTGTTATGAAAAGAGATGAGCACCCTAAGATTATAATGTTGTAAAATACACAGACTGGAAGAATTCCTTATATCTAGTGTTTGTAAGCTTTCTACTTCAAAGGAAATTATTTGTGTATGTTCACCACTCTCTCTCTTTCTCTCTCTCTCTCTCTCTCTCTTTCTATCTCTCTCTCTCTCTCTCTCTCTATCTCTTTCTCTCTATATCTCTCTCTCTCTCTCACACACACACATGCATGGTTGTATTGTTTAGAAGTTTGTTTCTCAACTGTGTGGTTTTGGGTTCAATCCACTTGCATGGCACTTTGCACAAATGCTTTCTACTATTAGCATCAGTCTGACCAATACCTTTTAAATGAATTTGGTTGGTGAAAACTATGTAGTATTCTATTGAATATGTGTATCTGTGTCTGTGCACATATATGTACATGTGCTTATGTGTGTGTATGCATGTTTGTGTGTGTGTCTCACTATTTGAGAACCAGTGTTGGTTCATTTGCATACTGTATCTTAGCAGTCTGGCGAAAAGATGCTGATAGAATAAACAACAAACTTAAAATAATGGGGATATTTGACTGATTAAACCCTTCAAGGCAGTGCTCTAGCAGGGCTGCAGTTCAATGACTGACACAAGTAAAAGAATAAAAGAATATATACCAATGAAATATTTTTCATCCAACAATTTTACATATTAGCTTTATCTGTTTAGACCTTTAAATAATTAGTTTTTTTTATGCCTATGTTACCATAACTTTTGAAAATAATGAAGAATTTAGTAAAATATCCTTCTCATTACTGAGGTGGAGTTTGGAACATAAATTAACATAAAATTTTGAGTGAAGATCTTAATGTAAATCACTTTAAAACAGAGAGTTTGTGTCATAGAACTAGAGGTGCCCTGAGGTGGATTGGTATCAAAAGGAATAATAGGAACAAATTCAATTATCAATATAAGAAACCAAACACTGTATGAGACTAGAAAACAGATGTTAAATCATATACGGTATTTTAGATTTTTTTTACATTATTGTTTTAACATCCACTTTTCCATGCTTGCGTCAGTCAAATAGAATTCACTGAAGCAGATTTTCTATGACTGGAAGCCCATCCTGTCACCAACACTCACCTGTTTCCAAGTAAGGTAATAAGTTAAAACTATGAAGGCAAGCAAAAATGTTACCTGTCTTTGAACATTATATTTCAAAATTTCTCATTTTACCAACCAACTTACCTTTGAAAATATCTACTCGGAATTTATAAGCCTTCTTCAGTTTCACTTAGCTTGTTTTAAATACATTCTTTCTACAATTGATAATTAATTAAAGTTTATCCATGATCTCTTTAGAAACAGCTGCAAGTATTTGTTGTAGCATTATAAGTTTTCATGTAACCTAGTTTTAGCGCTTTGTCTTTTGCTAAATAATATCACATGACCGCCACCGCCGTCATCATCATCATTGTGATCATCAACATTATTGTTTTAACATCCACTTTTCCATGCTTGCGTCAGTCAAATAGAATTCACTGAAGCAGATTTTCTATGACTGGAAGCCCATCCTGTCACCAACACTCACCTGTTTCCAAGTAAGGTAATAATTTCCTCATGGCCAGACATGTTTTCATGGACAATTGGAAATAAAGGTCACTGTTTGTATGCAGTGATGTCATGACAAGAAGACACAAGCCTCTCCCTCTCCATATATATATATATATATATATATATATATATATATATATATATATATATATATATATATATATATAATGTACTGTTCTCTCATGGTAAGATCAGCAAAAAGAGTATTCCATCTGGTGAGAGATAAATATTATTTAATAAACACTGTACACATGTATGATAGGCTTCTTTCAGTTTCCCCATCTATCAAATCTACTCACATGGTTTTTCAGTGGCCCGGGGCTATAGTGGAAGACACTTGTCCAAGATACTTTGCAATGGGACCAAACCCAATTTTATATAAATTTCTGTTTAATAATCATTTGGGAAAATACTTTGAAATATCTGTATAACAAATAAGAGAAGTACATGAACAATTTTAATATGCTTCTTTTTAAAGTGTTACTTGAAACTATCAACCACAAACATTTAATTTAGATAAGAATCAAGTGATGAAGCTGTGATATGCTATTTTTCTTAATTAAATCTAAATTCCAGCTGAATGATGTCAGTCAGGATAATCTTAGTTCTGATTGTGATGATTATAGTCATAGAACAGTTGAGAAAATAATGACAAACAACAAAGAGTACTTAAGGAATAATTTATGTTGTATCAAGAATATTCCCTCTTTGTCGGAAAAGTGGGCAGTGTATACCCGGACTAAAACTATAAATATTTGGCTTAAAATTTTTGGCATAAGGCCAACAATTTCGCTGCTGGTGGGGGGTAAGTTGATTATATTGATCCCAGTATGCAAATGGTACTTATTTTATCGATCCCAAAAGGATGAAAGGCAAAGTTGACTATGGCAGAATTTTGCCTGCTAATGATTCTGCCATCTCATTACCCTCTAAAACTATAAATATTAATTATTAAATATAAAAAATGTACATAATTCCTTGTTCAGTATACAAATATTTATGTAATACATGAAATTTAATAGATATAATTCAATAAATGTTAAATATTTTTACTGGAAGAATAATTTCAAACTGACTTTCTTAAGTAATATATGTGCGTATATGTATGTGACTGTGTGGTAATAATTTTGCTTCCCAACCACGACTTGGGGTGGCGGTGGGGTCAGTCCCACTGCATGGCATCTTGGACAAGTGTCTTCTACTATAACCCCCAGCCGACCAAAGCCTTGAGAGAGGATTTGGTAGATGGAAACTGAAAGAAGCCTGTTGTATGTATGTGTATATATATATAGTTTATGTACATACATACACACACACACACACACACACACACACACATATCTAGACACAGGCATGGCTGTGTGGTAAGAAGCTTGCTTCTCAACTACATGGTTCTAATTTCAGTTTCACTGTGTGGCACCTTGGGCAAGTGTCTTTTACTATAGCCTAGGACTGACTAAAGACTTGTGAGTGGATTTGAGTAGACGGAAACTGAAGGAAGCCTGTTGTATATATCTATATATTTATGTGTGCATGTGTGTGTGTCTGTGTTCGCCCCCCCCCCATCGCTTAACAACTGATGCTGGTGTGTTTACATCCCTGTAACCTAGCAGTTCAGCAAAAGAGACTGATAGAATAAGTACTAGGCTTACAAAGAATAAGTCCTGGGGTCGATTTCTTCAACTAGAAACCCTTTAAGGTGGTGCTCCTGCATGGCCACAGACAAATGACTGAAACAAGTAAAAGAATATATATATATATGTTGGTTTAGTTTGGGTTTTGCTACACTGAGCTTCAGCATAACTTGCCTGATGACCTTGTGCACCTACAGAGGAAACTCAGAGTAGCAAAAAACTGACTCAACCAAAATAATGCATCATATTAATCTCAACTATGGTATCGAGCACTCTATTTCCAAAAATTCACACCTGGCACATAATTTTAAATCGTCATATGTATATACAGACGTGGCTGCATGGTAAGAAGTTTGTTTTTCCAACCAAATGGTTCCAGGTTCAGTCCCACTGCATAGCACCTTGGGCAAGTGTCTTCTCCTATAACCTTGAGTTGACTAAAGCCTTGTGAAACTCAGAGTAGCAAAAAACTGACTCAACCAAAATAATACATCATATTAATCTCAACTATGGTATCGAGTACTCTATTTTTTTAACAGTTTACACTAAATGCATATCTCTCTATTTTTCTCTCTATTTTTATATACACTCACTCACACACTGACACCCACGCATACATATCTTTTATCTTTTACTTGTTTCAGTCATTAGACTGCAGCCATGCTGGGGCACTGCCTGGAAGAATTTATAGTTGAATGTATTAACCCCCGCACGTTTTTTTTTCTTTCAGCTTGGTACTTATTCTATCAATCTCTTTTGCCAAACCACTAGGTTACATGAACAGAAAGACATCAATACCAGTTGCGAAACAGTGGAGGTGGTGGTGGGGACATACACAGACACACATACATAGATACACACACACACACACACATATATATATATATATATATAGATACAC
>NC_068982.1:28046478-28070821 GCF_001194135.2 Octopus bimaculoides
TATATATATATATATATATATATGATGTGCTTCTTTCAGTTTCTGTTTACCAAATCTACTCACAAGGCTTTGGTCAACTCAAGGCTATAGGAGAAGACACTTGCCAAAGGTGCTATGCAGTGGGACTGAACCTGGAACTATGTGGTTGGAAAAACAAACTTCTTACCATGCAGTCACGTCTGTATATGCATATGTTGATTTAAAATTATGTGCCAGGCGTGAATCTTTGGAAAGCATTAAAGGTTGTTTTATGAAAGTAGAAGAATTATTGATCATTATCCTGGTACAAGTCATTACTGAATAAGGCAATTTCATGTGTCATATCATATGCCTCAGGTAGTAGAGCTGATTTTTATAGAGATGCGTATTTTATTCAGTGAGTATAAATCAGTAATAATGAATATATATTATATGTGTGTGTATAAATACATGCATGTGTGTATATATTCTTCTGTTTTTTCTTCTTTTACTTGTTTCAGTCATTTGATTGCAGCCATGCTGGAGCACCGCCTTTAGTTGAGCAAATCAACCCCAGGACTTATTCTTTGTAACCCTAGTACGTATTCTATCGGTCTCTTTTGCTGAACTGCTAAGTTACGGGGATGTAAACACACCAGCATCGGTTGTCAAGCATTGTTGGGGGGACAAACACAGACTCACAAACATATACACACACATACATATATATATATATATATATATATATATACATACATACGTACGACGAGCTTCTTTCAGTTTCCGTCTACCAAATCCACTCACAAGGCTTTGGTTGGCCCGAGGCTATAGTAGAAGACACTTGCCCAAGGTGCCACACGGTGGGAATGAACCCGGAACCATGTGGTTGGTAAGCAAGCTACTTATCACACAGCTACTCCTGTGCCTAATATATATATATATATATATATATAAATATACATACAATAGTGTTTATGATGGTTAACATGCTTTTGCAGTTTTAACCTACTCAGCTTTATATTTCTATAATAGATGTTTAGGTATGCACAAGTGTATATATTAGTGGTATTTCCTGTATGAATGCAATGCATGCCTAAGTTATAAGTAAAATAAATGTTTCATTTTTATGAGTGACAGCTGGATATCAAATACAGCCCCAGTGTCTCTACCTCCTCTACCTTCTCCTCCTTATTCTCTTCCTCCTAATTCTCCTCTTCATCCTCCAGTTCACCTCCTCTTCCTCCATCCTGTTCCTCTCCTCATTCTTCTCATTCTCCATCCTGCTCCCTCCTCATCTTTCTCTCCTCTTTCTTCATCTTTTCTGCCTTCTTCTCTCCTTTACCTCTCTTTTCTTCCCTCCCATCCTCGTCTTCCCTCCCATCCTCGTCTTCCCTCCCATCCTCGTCTTCCCTCCCATCCTCGTCTTCCCTCCTCCTCCTCCTCCTCGCTCCCCCACCCTATCTCCTCCTCCTCTTCCACCTTATCTCCTCCTCCCCTCACCACCACCACTGCCACCACCACCATTGCTGTCATCACTGACACCTTTGGCATCTCATAATCCTTTCTACTATATGCACAAAGCCTGAAATTTGGTGGGGAAGGGACGAGTCGATTACATTGACCCCAATGTTTCACTGGTACTTAATTTATCAACCCTGAAAGGATGAAAGGCAAAATTGACCTTGGCAGAATTTGAACTCTGAACGTGAAGACAGACAAAATACCATTGAGCATTTTGCCCGGCATGATAACGATCCTGCCAGCTTTCGCTGTCTAATAATAATAATAGTGTCATTGGATGATTATGATTCTTTTTGGTTTTGAACAAAGCCAAACCTTTGCAGAGAAGTGATATCTGTTGTTGACTGAACCTCAGTACATGACTGGTATTTATCATATGCACCTGAAGGGTCGAATGATAAAATAGACACCTGTGAGAGATATAAACCCAGGGTTGTAAAGATATAATAATGTTAAGGTTTATAGTTTCAGGTTTTTGGAATGTCTACCAATCCAGTGTACTACCTTAGTAATAATGGTTTCTCATATTAGCAATGGTATTTCATTGCTGTATAATATATATATGGAGTGAATACTCCATATGACTGCAAGATTGTGGTTTCAAGACTGGTGGTGCATTGTGTTCTTGAGCATTGCTCCATTCCACCCAGGTTTACATGGGTAACCTTGTGATGGACTGGAATTTCATTCAAGGGAAATGTTAGACTATCTGCCCAGCCAGCAGGGTGGCATCATTTCAAAAGCCACAACAATGTGAGGAAGTGCATTGTGACCAGTGGTGTATAACAATAGTCTGTTTGATGTTGTGATACTACATCAACCAGATTATTGGAGCTCAAAGTTGTTATCAAAGCCTTCAAGGATTTGAACATGAAATATGAGACCATAGTCACCATTTAGTTGTTACTCACTAATGCACTTGAGAAAGGCATGAAAAAACACTACATTCAGTCTTTCACCAATTAGAAATATGAGCTTTTATTTAAGATACTCTAATTATAGGAAATCCTTCGTGATAGGTAATACATGACATTTCCTCTATTCAAGAGAAACAATTCCATCAAATTTCACATTCACTTGATAAAGTCTTTCATTATTCACAAAGAATAAACTAACTACTTCATATGGTTAAATTACAATAAGAAATGTATCACTTTGTTTTTATCTAAAATATTTTTACACCATCTTTATCACCAAAACTATCTTTCAAATATACATTTTGGACAATGATCTTAAATCTTTTTGACTTCACAGTGCATAAGAGATTAAATTTTTTTAAAAAAATGACTCTAGCACTTTCCATAGAAAGATGATCAAAACTATATTTTCTTGTTGAAAGATATAAAAAAAACAGAGCAAGTTATTGCTTATTTTATTTTATTCATCATGTTTATTTATTTATTTGTTCATTTGATGTCCATTTTCCTGAGCTGGTATGGCTTGGATAGGAATTGATTTTGAAGCAGGATTCTGTGGCTGGGTGCTCTTCCTGTGATCAACCTTCATTGACCAGTCATAATGTTAACAAAGAATGTCACTGTTGTCTCTTCTTTGCTCAAATAGTGATATGCAAAATATCAACACTCATACATGTTCACACAAAAACACAATGTTTAGTTAATTACAGTTTTAGTCTACTAAATTCACTCATGTGGCATTGGTTGATCTGGGGTTATATTAGGAAACATTTGCCCAAGGTGCTATGCAGAGGGTCAGAACATAAAACCACTTGGTTGCAAAGCAAACTACTTAACTATACAGCCATGCCTGCACTTTGTGTATAACGAAGTTATGTTATTTACAAAATTAAGAATCACATGTTACTCATAATTTTAGTATTTAGCATTAAGAAGGATTTTCTGAATCCTTAAATTATATTTTTAAAATCCACACTGTACATAGACACTTACAAGAGAATCATTGATTTGGGGAGATATAGTGGTTAAGACATAGTTGTTGAGAGAATTTGGTCTTACAGGATTAACTGATAGGTTGAAAGAATGTTTTCAATATAACCTTGTTTTTGTGAATTTGACCTTGGCTCTTAATTTTGCACCTCTCAGTTATGGTCAGTAGATACCAAATTTTCTAGGAATGTTAGATTCATCTAGTTAGAAAATCTCTATAAAAGATGAAAGTAGTAATTACACTGAGAAGTAATGTTTGTTGCCACTTCAACATGGCTATTCTGTACAAACTGATGTTACCACCATTCTTTAACCCCAAGAGGATGTCTCCTCTAGCTGGTTATTGATTGCGATCTGCAACTGATATATATATTTCAAGCAAGTGAGAAAACCACTACCATCTTCTAGCAACTGGAAGATGGTAGGGGTTTGCTCCCTGACTTGCAATATATATCAGGTGCAGATTGCATCAATAACCAGCTAGAGAAGGTGTCTTCTTGGGGTTGAAAAATGGTAGTAACGTCAGTTCATGTGGAACAGCCATGTTGAAATGGCAACAAACATTACTTCTTAGATTCTGTTAACATTTCTAAAGCTAGTGCTAAGCAGTAGAAGCCCTGTAGTTCATGATGACATCAGTATACCTCAAAAAGTAATTAAATTAAAAACATCTTAATTTACTGTTTTCCAATATAATTTCAGCCTGTTATTTTTTGTTTCAATAATAAAATTGATTTCTTTTGTATGATATTGTTGTTTAACCTCAAGTCAAACCTGATTGAGTAAGCTTCTGGTCAAAGGCATTTAGGCTGTGATTTTTAATTTTAAGGTTATCATGTTTTTCTGTATACAAGTTGAATTTTTCAAACTAAAATTTACAGCCAAAAGAGATAGATTGACTTATACATGAAGTCAACTTTGGAGGACTAAAATCCCATATGAAATGCAGCAGGATTGGAAAGATAGAGATGATGTTTCAATGTTTACATATTTGCAATATATACTTGTATGCCAGAAAATGAAGTATCTAGTGCTATGTTCTTTGCTGCTTCTTCTAGCAGATTGAATGACCAATTAAAAGCTCTTTATTAATGCATGTAATATACATGATGTATGTAATATATGTCCAAGATGTAAAATATTATTTGGCAGTCAAACATGAACATTTAAAGTAGAAATGTGGCAAGGTCATAGACTATTTTGCCTAGGGACTCAAAACCATAATTATTCTAAAACTTGAACTCTTGGCCATATGATCAACAATTCAGTATCTTAAACTTATTATATTCATTATAAGTTCATCTTACATAATTAAAATATCCCCTTGTAATTGACACTTTTGCTTTGTCTTTTCCAGTACACAATTGAAGAAAAATGGCTTCAAAAACAGCAAGAGATTGAACAGCAGTTAAAAAACTTTGAAGAAAAGTTAAGCTCTAATGAGAAATCATTGGATGAGTTTAAACATGTGGGTAATTCAAATTCAATCCAGTTATGTTATTAATTTCCTTGATGGTCTCTGTTTGGCTGTCATGAGTGCTTTTCTCTTTATTTGCCTCCTTGAAGTGACTTTTGTAACCTTATAGATACTTTTTTTTTCATCTTGTTAGAAGTAAGGCAGTGCGAATGACTCATGACATGGAAGGAAGGAGGAAGGTATATTTGAATGCTCAGATGCTTGCAATGGAGTAGACTCTGCTAAAGAGTACCCAAGGTGGAAGGTGGTGGTGTTAAACCAGACCACTCGGTAAGTCTACCACCCAAGAACACCATTGCTGGATTTGAACTTAGAGCACAGAGAGCATCTGGCCCAATGTTCCTGTAGTTTTACCAGTCCACCACCTTGAATATTGATACTTTTATATCAACCTTGAAAGTATGAAAGGCAAATTTGACCTTGGCAGAATTTGAACTCAGTGTAGATAAAGCTAGAACACCAGAATCCATTCTGTCTGGTGTTTCAACATCTCCATTACTTCAACACTGCTGTATTCTCATGATAATCATTAAAATTTTATGATTATTGTGTATTCAAGCATCTGTGTATTGCAATGCAGTCTCACTTTGTTATGATGCTGCAGGCCTAACCAGGTAGGAGTATTCATGAGTCTCAATATATGAAAATTGTTTTCATTGAACATTGGAAGAAATTATCAGGTGGTTTGTTCAACTTATATCAATATAGCAATGTGGACTGCTAGTAGCATGGAGAAAAACACAAACAACTGAGATGGTAATCCATTGTTTTGTAAAGCTTCTCCAGTTGTTTTTGTTTTCCACCCATGGCAGAAACCAAATGGCCACCAAGAGGCCCAGCCCCTGTTGCAGGACAACCTCTAACCAGAGGTAAAAAGGAGTTTATATTAGGCCAACAACTCCTACCTTAGAAAAAGTAAAGTTATAGAAGCATTGGTGATAATTCACAACAACCAACAAGACCTGAGAGAGGAAGACCTTCCTTCAGAAAAACATATGACGTGGTGCAGCAAAATTTGAAAGGAAGTTGCAAGGCCAAAGATACCAGGATCAAACTGGGAAGAAGCAAAAAGATAGCTTGGAGTTGAAAACAGTGTAAAAAAGTTGTTGATAGCCTCTGCTGCATAAGGCTGAAGTAATAGGTTGTGACAGATGAGTGAAGTTGATAGTTTGTCAATTCTTTCTCAAAAATTATTCAACTGTTGTGTACATCATGGCTTGCAGTTATTATTCTTTACTGCCAACTTCCTTAGTGATGTACAAATGATGAAACAATAAGAGAAATGTATTTTTACCTTTTAATAATTGAAATATTGTTTACTTGCATGTTGTTTCGTGACTGGTGAAAGCTGCTGTTATTGTAATTGCTGTTATAAATATTTTTGTCTAGGTTAATAAGAAGTGACACATAATAATATTAGAGTTCTTTTCTTTTTTATTCATTTCTTTCTTTATTTATTACTAAATACAACAGAGTGTCACAATATAAGTTTTCACAGTCAACATACTGTTCTGTAATGCGTTGAGATGTGCTATAGTGTACTATAACAGTAAAAATAGTGTACTATATTATTCTGTAGAATGTTATAGTATAAGATGAACAGTCAATATAGTTTATTGCAGTTTATTATAGTGCAGTGCTCCGCAACCCCTTTTCACTTGTGGTACACATGTATTCTTATCAAAATTTCGTTGGCACACCTGAAGTAAAAATATAACTAAAAATATAGAGGGGAAAAATTATATTCTGGTTACACTGTGGCACACCTAGCATCGTCTCATGGCATACTGGTTGCAGAGCACTGTTATAGTGTGATGTAACAGTCAACATAGTCTACTGCAAAGTTATAGTGTTTTGAAGTATAGTATAAATATATAATATTGTTACTACTGTTGTTTAATCTCAGGTCAACTATGAATGGATGGTGCCAATCATTAAAGACATTCCAGCCATGACCATCCCCTTCTCCTCTTGAGCATTGCATGTCTAGGATGACATTATCTAATGTGTCCTCTTTTCAAGGCAGTATGATGCAATTGGATGGAGATTTGGCTACTAAATCAAGCAACTATAAACCCACCACCTGTCTGTCCGTGTGTGTGTGTGTGTGCGTGTGTGTGCATGCGCACATGCATACATGTGTTAGTTCATATAAAATCAAAATTGTAAACAACCAATTTGTTGTATTACCATGTAATCTAGTGTCTAGAGAAGTTCCAATATGTTCTTACTTCAAGTATATTATAATTCTTTCCTCAAAACCACAACTTATTCTAGTACTTTCATTACAAACTGCTTCCTTTGTTCATTTTATTGGAATTCAGTTCTTTAATCTGGCAGTTTATGTGGTGCAATCATCACTAGACTGTTTCTGCTACCATTTTATATTTGTTTTGCAACACTGCACAAACTTATATTTCAAATATAGAAACCAATTCCTTATCATTTAAATATTATAGCATAATAATCACAAATATTTACTTTTTCCGAAGTGTTCCAGTTCAGTATGTATTTATGCAGTAAAGTGAGATTTTGAGAGATTCTTCTCAGAATCTTTTTTCTTGATTTTCTTTTGAAGCTTTCCATGCTCACAAATAAAGAGAAAAAAAAAAATGAAAAAAAGAAAATAGTAATGTGGTTTTTTATTTGGAATTATTATAAAAGGATATCATCTTTCAGTTTCTATGTTTGTTTTTAATATGGTATGAGTCGAACAGGCTTTCATTGCATCTCTTGCGTTGCCTTAGTCTCGTATTGTCTCCTTTGTGAACCTCAAGGTTATTCATGGCACATTTTCAGAAGATATTATTACTCGGCATCATATATCTGTAGAAGTCTTGGGTTTATTTGTTCCTAACCGTTCTTGAGGATTAACATTGCACACTCAATGGAACTCATTCATCTTGTTTCTTTTCAACCATTTCACTTCCTTTGAGTTCATACTCAATGTTTTTACTTCAAAACATCATGTATTTTAAATTGGTAGCGTTTAATTTGAGGCATATTTGACTGCTGTTTTCATAGAGGCTATCTCATTAGTTCAAGAAATTTGTTGTTTCTCACAGAAGTTCTAGTTTTTTTTTAAACTTCTGCTCCCTTCCTAACTTTAGTCATTATGACATATTTCACTTCATCAGCGTATCTAATTTCAACCAAGTCAGAGAATTTATGTTGTGCTCTTTATGAGTAATTCTTAATCTTTACCTCATTCTCAAATGTTGTGAGAATACTTGAAGTTTTGCTTTCTAGTCAATGTTTTTTGTTTCGGCAGCACTTTTATGCACTCAAGTATTACAAAATATTGAGTTTCCCAATTATTCCTTCTTACATGTAGAACAAGACTACATAGCCTTTAGTAGCCATTAGAACAAAGTAGTGCTTGGTTGTATCCTTGTTCTCTATAAGGAATTTTAAATAAAATTCATTCTTCTAAAAATTGTACTATTTCTGCCAGAATAAGCCGTTGTAATATTTTGATAGTGTCTCATTTTGTAGTGGTTGAGAGGTTAAGGTGCTGGGCTACTGATCCATAGAGTAGAGTTTCAAATGCTATCAAAATCACTGTATTAAAGAGTGAGGATACATTACAGTATTTTTTAACATTTTACAGTATTATACACACTTTGGTATGTTTAAGAAAATGCTTGTTTTCTTATCCCTATTTTCGAACATTTTATCTATTAACTTCTACTTTCTCAGTTTAGTAATTACTGTTTAATTCTGACTATTTATAATCAATATACTACATTTCTGTTGTAATTTCTTCTCTTTGTTCTCATCACAAATACCTTTCGTGTTAGAATCATTAGACATAAAGTCTGATAGTTTAATTAGTCAAAATCTATCCTACATGCTTAATTGCTGTTTGCTAATGATTTATGTTTAAATAATACTTATGAACTGACAAGTTTAATCCATGTTTGAAGTAGAGTTAATATAAAAATGTTTTAAAAAAATAACCACACTTTGATATTAATCGGACTTATCAAATCAGCATTTTGTTTTTGTCCATATCTCTTCAGTTTATGAAAGATCAATTAAACACTGTCTATAAGCAACTTCAGAAAAACATGGATCATTGGAAAGAAGAGTGTCGAAGTGGATTTCTGGCTGTTCATGAAGGACTTAGCAACATGGATAAAATAGTAGATGGCAAATGCTTGCTTATGGAACAGTTACTGCGTAAAGAAATCAGTCAGATAAGGAAAATGGTAGTTCTTATGTGATATCATGGCCATATATTTTATGGTATTTCAGCACATTTTATTAGTTTATAACACTGACAGTGAGCAACTAAACTGAACACACAGTAATATAATTTGTTCTGTTTTGCTCTTTTCTCATTCAAAATTTCGTTGAATGAAATGACTATCTTCCCCACAAAATTGCATTTTTCATATGTCAGTGTACCAGTATAGTAAAGGTATGTGTTCTTGTTTTTTAGATGTATATAAAATACACAATGGGAACTTATACATTAATAAATGTATATTCAGAAATAAAGTTAATTCCTTTAAGCTAGACAATCAAACCATAGTAGAGGTGCATTTGAACATGACTTTAAATATTTAAATATATAAAGCCATGTTCATATATATATTGTATATTTTTTTTACCAAGCATTTTTAATTATTTTATCAACCACAGATGTATTTATGAACATTGAGAGTATTGACCTATGCAGTCTTTAACCCTTTAGCATTTAAGCCAGCCATATCCAGCCCTAATATCTCACCTGTTTTATGTTCAAACTGGCCGTATTCGGCCTCTCCCATCTACCCTAAAAATAAACAATCACATCATCAAAATCTTGAAGCAACGAGATAATGCATGGTTAATTCAAAACAATGTGAATAAATAAGCATATTTAACTGCTGAATAATCTGAATGTTAAAGGGTTAAATCACTTCTAAAGTTCCAAAGTAACCATGATATGTGCTTGTTGTCACACATCTATATACATTCATTCATTATCTTATTCATGTTCATGTAATATACTATATTTATACAAATATTAATTAAAATGTTTCATTTATGTCTGAATATGCCTAGGCTACACATTCCTCTCAGTATTTATTTCATATATCGTATTTCTGAATGCAAATCCAGTCAAAATCAAATTTAGTGTATCAATGATACACTGTGATGCACTAAACATTTTATTTTGCCAAAGAGCTGACAGAAACAGAACCATGTTATGAAGATGTTTTGTTTTTCTTTTTTTTCTTTGTGAAAGGTGATTGCAGTTATACCTTCACAAAACATTGAAAATAACTGCATTATATATTTTCACTGATACTGCTATATTGCTTGGGTTAAGCTGCTTCCTAAAATAATACATTTTAAATTAGATTATAACAGACCAGCTATACCCAGTCTTCCAAATGAATTGTAACCAAAGCACTGATGTGGAATAATGGATTATTCAACAGAGTTGAAAATTGTTATTTATTTTTAGTTTTCTGTCACTTTCAAATCACACATTCTTTTATAAATACATGAAAAAGCTATATATATTTATATACTATTTTGGTTTATTTATTGTCTGTTTGTATTGTTCAAGGTTTTTGATTTAAAAAAAAAAATAATTTATAACAGATTTATGAACTTATTTAAGCAGGTTCCAGCGTTTTCGCTTATCATTTCACAATGCCATGAGTTCCTTTCAGTAAAGAATTATCTAAACTTACCAAAGTTGCTATCAAATAGTATTTGGGGCTGTGAAGGAAAATACAATCTATGGAAGGCTTAATGAACTGAATTGGTGGTGGTGGTGGTGGTGGGGACACACAAAACAAAACAAAAACAAAAGGGCAATACTTTACATTCCAGTTGGCAACTTTGTTCCAGAAAAGTTACAAACATGCTCAACACACATGAGGAATTGTATTTTATATCTTAATTCTAAGTTTGTTAGCTAACCAGCAAGGAATTGTGTAGCAATGTATGATGTCTCCAACTACCATGATTTGATCTTCCCTTAAAGGAACAAATATTAAAGAATGAGGACTGAGTGTCTGGGCAAAGGTGATTGGTCGACTAATTTGACTGAATCCTGCTGTTGAATGTTACAAGATTTAGTTGACCTCTTCATGTGGACAACAGTCTGTATTGATGATGATGATGATGATGACAATAGTTATTTTGAGAGTGCTAGTAATGGAAAAAATCAGAGAAGCTAGACCAATCAAGTAAGTAGTAGTGATAATGACCAGTTTTATCTTAAAGTGTGGAATACACTGGCCATTCCTCTCAGGGTCTTAGGGGCCCAATGCTAATCTATGCTGTGACTGTAGAACCTAAGGACTTTGCTTTGGGTCCTATAATGCTGTTATGACAGCCGTGATAATGGTGAAATGGTAAGGATGAATACTACTTCTTGGATAATGTTAGATAATCTCAAATTGAATTGACATCTACTAAAAACAGATCAAAATTTAATATGTGGCTTGTAAAAAAAAAAAAGCACAAAATAACTCAACATACTTTGGTTGTTAATATCAGGAATGTTCAAAAGTAGAATTTAAATAGAGAAGCTATTAAAATTGTCACTCAGTCAATATATATTACCAATGAGTAATAAGTGTGTCTCGCGGCAAATTCTTAATTAATCAAGGTTTCATCTTGGTTTCAATTTGAGCTTGAAATTGTGTTCATACATTTGTTAATACTTCTACTTCTTGGGAAGACAAGATTATGATGTAATCTCATTCTTCTTATATTATGAATCTTAGTAGCAGATCATCATCAATGTCCGCATTGGTACTGTTGTTGTCGTCATTGTCATCATTTTAACGTCCACTTTTCCATACCTGCATGAGTCAGATGAAATTTGTTGAGGTATATTTTTTTACAGCTGGATGCCCTACCTGTTGCCAACCCTCACCTCATTTCAGGCAAAGAAATATTTCCCTGTGACGGTGAGCTGGCAGAAACGTTAGCACGCCGGGCGAAATGCTTAGCAGTATTTCGTTTGCCCCTATGTTCTGAGTTCAAATTCTGCCAAAGTCGACTTTGCCTTTCATCCTTTCAGGGTCGATTAAATAAGTACCAGTTATGCATTGGGGTCGATATAAATCCATTTGCCTGTCCTTGTTTGTCCCCTCTGTGTGTAGCCCCTTGTGGGCAGTAAAGAAATAAGAAATATTTCCCTGTGACCAAACATGTTTCCATGGAAGACTGAAAATGAAGGACACCACTTGTGTGATGGTGACACTTGTTTACAACTATCACACAATATCAAGGAAAGGAGACAGTAACACACACACACATGACAGGTAGGCTTCTTTTGCTTCCATTTACTGAATCCACTCATAAGGCTTTGGTCAGCCCAGGGCTGTAGCAGAAGATACCGGCCTAAAGTGCAAGTGCCATGCAACAGGACTGAACCTGAAACCATGTGATTAGGAAGCAAACTTCTTACTACTCTGCCACACCTGTGCCTATTCAATTAATTAATAAGTGGTAGTGGGTGACAGAAATGATTACAAGCCACGTATTAAATCTTGATCTGTTTTAAGACGGTAAGCTGGCAGAATGTTAGCACGCCGGGCGAAATGCTTAGTGGTATTTCGTCTGCCGCTACATTCTGAGTTCAAATTCCGCTGAGGTCAACTTAGCCTTTCATCCTTTCGGGGTCGATTAAATAAGTACCAGTTACGCACTGGGATTAATATAATCAACTTAATCCCTTTGTCTGTCCTTGTTTGTCCCCTCTATGTTTAGCCCCTTATGGGTAATAAAGAAATAAGAAATGATTGTAAGACTGTTTATCAACAGTGTTTAGTTCCATCCTTGTGTGTTCTGAGTTTATATTTTATTAAGCAGGGTTAACTATCATTCATGTACCAGAGTTGGTTTAAGTAATTGTACCACAAATTTATGATTCATTTCTCAATGTTGGAAATTGTAGTTAATAATAAATATGAGAAAAAGATGAATTTACACAGACAAATTTACTATTCACTATGTTTTGTGAAGGAGAATTTACACAAATCATATAATGACAGAATGTAATCATAATCTATATTTTATTACATTTATACTTAAATTTTTTGATCTATGAAGGTGGTTTGCTTCATAGAAATATGTTATAATCCTTCCAATATATTCCAGTTTTATAACTTGGATATTTTTCAAAGTTTATAATTTTGATAATTTTGATGGAGATAAAAAAAGATTTTGTAAAATTGAGTTTCAGTTTGAATTATTCAGTTTATATTATATTTTGTGAATGTTTTGAAATAATAAAAGCTAAAACTAAAAAAAAAAAATACAAAAAACAAAAGCAATTTTAATTTTACAAATACGTATCAGTCTTTAACATTTATCTTTATTAATTTTTTTTTTCCAGAAATTCTTCAGAAAAAAATATCTCCCATTTTTCAATCAGCTTTCTATTGCATATATGTGTGTGAGTGTATATGTGTTTGTGTGTGTGTGTATATGTATGTGTGTGTGTGTGTGTGGACATGTATGTGTGTTGAGAAAGAGAGAGAGAGAGAGGGACATGCAGAGAGACAGAGAGAAAAAGAGAGTATGAGAGGAAGCAGATTACATTAATATAAATGTTAATATTTATATATATAAGAGACATATAAACTAGCAAATGACAAGAAAATATTTCTAAGTGCAAAGTGGAACATGTGCTGATAGTAATTAGACAATATGTAGATCTAATATTTTCTCATCAGTCTTTATAATAAATATGACACCATGCAGTGAGGTCAAACTGAGATCTCATAATTCTTAAGTGAACTTTTTAACCATCTGGTTATAATGTGCCTATACAAAGACAGCTCAAAAGTAAATAGGTACCTCTCATTATGTCCTTTTGTCTGTGTGGACACTACTCATTAGTATGTAAGGTTATTACCAGTTCAAATATGCTTGCAGCATATTCAAACCTGTAAGAAAAAAAGACCCATTCACTGTGTTTTGTCATGGAGAAAATTTCTCACTGTTGACAAATGATATAAATACACTAAAATCAGCTTACAGAGCCACCTACCAAGACTGTGAGATGCAAACATTTCAGATTGGTTATCTCCTCTTCAATCACAGAAACCGGACATGGTATGATGTGAGTTGATAAGAGAAATTGTCTCTCTTATGATGTTCCCATCATCATACAATGACTGGTAGTGTTAAATGGCAGCTTACCTCAAACAAATTATAGGGTGGTAGCTGCCACCGTGTAAGATGTCCAAGTGGGTTAAATTGCCAAAACACTGCATATGGTATGTCTACTAAATACTAGATTAAATATTTGAAAACGTCATATAGTGTTATTGTATTTCTAGAAGGAAATCTTTCTGGGGAAAAAAAAAGTCTATTTACTTTTGAGATGTCTGTGTATATATCAACATCATCGCCACCATGATTGTTTTAATGTTTATTTTTACATACTTGTATGGGTCAGACAAAATTCACTGAGGTTGATTTTCTATAATCAGATGCCCTGCCTGTCGCCAATTCTTACCTCTCTCTAAGCAAAGTAATATTTCCCTATGGCCAGATATTTTTTATAGGAAATTATAAACAATAGATACTGCTTATTTACGATTACCATGTGATATCAAGAGAAGGAGATACAGATACGTACACCTCCATGCATGGAATTTGGACCCATGTAGTTGGGGAACAGACTTCTCAATCACATAGCTACAGACTAGTTTAACACCATCATCTGATCCTGGATTATTTTTAATGGAGCTCAATCTACTGCAAGCATTTGAGCCAGGTTTCCAGTTTGAGGATAACTTTCTCCCTTGCTTCTTACCAATCTTAGAAGAGCTGAAAAAATAAAGGTTTATGAACCGTTGCCCTCCTTACAACTTGACTAAACAGTGAAACACACACACACACACACACACACAAGGAAAAGACAGGTTGGTCAGAGGTGATCAAAGATTAGTAGAAGCAAGGGATAAAGTTATCTTCAAACTGGAAATCTGGCTCAAATGCTTGCAGTAGATTGAGTACTATTAAAAGTCATCCAGGATCAGGTGATGGTGTTAAACTTGCATTGATTTTATTTAGACTGTTTTTGTCTACTTTGTTGTTCTTAGTTAAACAGTGAATTATGCCTTTCTTTGGCATCTACTAACAGTTGAGCTAATGAGAAGGCCTCTACGTGCCTGTGGCTTCTGAACCTGCTAGAAGTGACAGTTAAATCTCCCTCAAATTTATACTCTTCTGTTTTAAAATAGCAAGGGTACATTAGATAATGTAGTCCTAGATATACTAATTCCAAATGAAAAGCAGTTTGGTCATGTCAAGAATGCCTTTGATCATAAATCTTCCTTAGGCTAACCAACCAGCCAACCAACCAACCAAACAGTCAGCCAATCAACCAAACAGCCAAATTATTAACTGGCGGTCTATTCAAAATTAAATATCTTTAACCTTGGATATGTTGCAGAACCAATGACAAAATATGGACTATTTAAAGAAAACAAATAAAAGATTAAAAAAATAATGTTTCTTTTTCTTTACTGTTGTTCTAAAGTGAAAAGGGAGAAAATAGCTAATAGAAGCATACTGAATAAAATTTAGAAAATATATTATATTTTTGTAAATCATGTTTAGGAAAAATAGAAATAAAACTAAAAATATATTTTAATCAATAAATTTTTCTTTAAAAACTTTTTGTTGCTGATCTGAAATAAGTTGTCCCAAAAACAACGAAAGTTTTTGAAATTCTGAAAGCAGATTAAATGTAATTTAACAATAGTAACTGCAAGTTATGATTTAAAAAATTATAGCAGAAATTTGGACATAATCCTGATAAAAAGTCCATGGCATATCTTTGAAATGTTCCAGTTTTCTCAAACTTAATAAATGTTTTGAATAAGATCAAAATGTTCTTCATCAAATTTTCTTGGCATTTTAAACAAATTCCAGGGTTGTAGATTGGCAGAATCATTAGAATGTTGGACAAAATGCTTTGTAGTATTTGTTCTGACTCTTTACATTTTGGTTTCAAGTCCTGCCCAGGCTCACTCTAACTTTCATCCCTCTTGGGGTGATAAAATAAAGTATCAGTCAAGTAATGGAATCAATTTAGTTGACTAAACCCCTCTCTTCAAAATGTTTGGCATGTGCCTAAATCAGAAATAGTTTTAAATAAACTTTTTTATAAACATTTAACCAAAATTATTTCTCTGGAAACATTTTGTGAAAATTCTTCAGAAATTATTAGCACATTTTCTGATATAATATTTATCAAAATATTTTAACCTCTTCAGTTAATTTTAATTTTAACAATAATGAAAAACACAATAAAATAAACAAATGAATATCAATGACAAAATAAAACTACATCTAATTTTCATGATAGTTCTTTTAGAAATATTTTGGATTAAATTCTCAATAGAATTTTTGACCAAAATTCTTTGAAAATTTTAAATAAAAAGTCAAGGAAATATTTTCAGAGAAATCCTAAGAGCCCAAATGTAGTGGGCTTAAACTTTGCTGTAGGCACTACATTATGAGTTTAAGTAAATTATTTCACTTCACTTTTGTCTTTTAGTTAAGAAATAAGTAATGTTCCCACTTAAAAGAGTGCTTAATATCAGGTTGAGTAAAAAGTAAGCAATGTTTTGAACCATGAAGAATTTGTACTGGACTTTTGCAGAGTTTTGAATTTTTTAAAACATGTTGTTGCAATTATCTGATAATACAGACATAAACTTTCCCAAATGCATCAATAAATTAACACTGCTATTTTTTTCACCATTGTTACAATCATCTGAAATGGAACTGTCAAAGTGTGATATTCAAGCAATTTTGCTATTTGACTTCAAAAAAGGACGTAAAGCAACTGAAACTGCTTGCAATATCAACAAAACATTTGATGAGGAAATGACCAGTGAGTGGTCAGCTTGAAAATGGCTTAAATGATTTCACAGTGGAGACCTGAGCCTTGAAGATCATGAGCATAGTAAATGCCCATCTGTCATCAATGATGGTCAATTAAAGACTGTCATTGAGAAAGAGCCACATAAGACCACTCAAGAACTGGCAAAAGAAAACTGCCTGCAACCACTTGCATGTGATCAGAAAATCAAAAAAGGACAACAAATGGGTACCACATGATTTGAATGAAAATCAAAAAATGAGCAGATATGAAATTTGCTTGTCGCTTCTTTTCTGTCACCAGACTGATCCATTTCTTGACCATATTGTAACTTACAATGAAAGGTGGATTCTGTACAATAATAAAAAAAATGCTCTTCACAGTGACTGGACCAAAATGAAGCACCGAGCTCTTCAAAAAGAAGGTTATGGTAACTGTTTGGTGGTGTACTGCTGGACTCATCCACAATAACTTCTTAAAACCTGGAAAAACCATTATTGCAGAAACATATTACCATGAAATTGCTAAAATGAACGAAAAACTGATACTCCTCCATTCCAGACTGGTCAACAGGGCCAATCATTTTTCATGACAATGCTTGACCACACATTTCACTAATGATGCTCCAGAAGTTGAGGGAACTTAGCTACGAAGTTCTTCCCCACCCAGCTTATTTCCCAGACCTTTCTCTTACTGATTACCATCTTTTCAAGCACCTTGATGGTTTCCTGTGAGAGAAGGAGTTCAAAAATCAAACCAATGCTGAAAATGCATTCCAATAGTTCATCAGTTCCAGAACTCCAGATTTTTATGTTACCAGAATAAACAAACTTGTAATTCATTGGCAAAATAGTGTTGATTGTAATGGTACTTACTTTGATGAATAAAATTTCCGCATTGTTGAAATATATTGTGATGAATTTCATGTTTCAAAACGTTGCTTTACTCAGCCTGATACTTCAAAGAACATTACATATTAATTCTAAGAACACTTTGAAATATTTCTTTTTATAAAATATAGTTAAATTTTTATAAAACGTGTTTAGAATAAAATATATAAAAAATATATTTTAAGCAATAAATGTCCCTTTTTTAATTTTTAAAGTATTCTAATTTTGAAATATTACAAAAAATTTTATGGAGGTCCATTCAATCAAATTTACAGATTAAATTTTTTTATATTACCATCTCTTAAAATTTTAGAAGTTTCAAACTCAGGAAGACAAACTTAAGTGAATCAGACCAGAAGCAAGTTTGTTGTGTTGATTGGCTGTTTTTAGAATTAGTGATAGCTATTGTTTAAACATAGGGCGTGACTAGTTGTTGAATGATTGAGTGGCCTGCTGTCAACTTGTTGATGGTGGGCTGATGTTTTAATCAACATACTAGCTGACAGGAATTTGTTTACTTGTTGGTTGTCTTCACTATTAACTTGAATTGTACTGACTGAGACACTTTACTAAGTATGTCAAAATGCTTGTAGGTATGTGCATAGGCTTTATGAGGGAGTTGTTTCTGCTGGTTTTTCAGACCAAGATTTACAGCCAAAAAAGAAGGTAAAATGACGACTTGAGGAACGACTTAAAGAACTGAATGTTCCATGTGAAATGCAACAGGATTTGGAAAGATAGTGACGATATTTGAATGTTTACGCCATATGCTTACACTATATACTGTGTTGATATTTGATTGCTGAATAATGGATGGTTATTTGAAGTGTTCAATGAATAGTAAAAACGGATGTATTTAGGAAAATGGCAGAAGAAAAATTTTGAGTAAGAATTATTATAAGTAGCTGAAGCAGAATCCATTAACTTCTGCATATATTTTTGCATTATATTCTTCCTGGTATGTAAGAAATATTTTAAGAGCACCTGCGCTGGTGCCATGTATAAAGCATCTGTAATGGTGTCACATAGAAAAGCATTCAGTACACTCTGTAGAGTGGATGGTGTTAGGAAAGGCATTCGGCCATAGAAACCATGCCAAAATTGACAATTGGAACCCGGTGCAGCTCTCTGGTTTGCCAGCTCCTGTCAAACCACCCAACCCATACCAGCATGGAAAACAGATGTTAAATGATGATGATGATGATGATGATGATGATGATGTCTGATTGACTAAAATGCAAGAGATAGAGGGAATTATATGTAAGTGTAGATATCGCATATCAAAAAGAACTTGGACTGTAGAATACCTGCACAGGTGAGTGCTTGATGAAGCGTCAAAATGGAAATTTTGTCAATTTATCTAGAAATTTTATGATGTCTATTTCAGGAATGGCTGTGAAATATTTGAGAGATGTATTATTTATGAGAGCATATTTAGTTCAGTAGTAAACTATTATTGATTAGGCAATATTGTGCTATAATGATAGTGTCACAGCTGGTTCTTTTATTGATCCAAGATAGAAGCTATAATTGTTGGCTAACTTCATGGAAAATAGGTAAAACTTTTAAAAGTAACCTAACATACTGGCCTAACAGTTCCCTTTCATAATATGATTTTTTATGCACTAGCCCTTAGTGTTTAATATTCCTAGCATTTGCTGTGAGCAGCCGTTTTGGATACCTAGCTTTTCCTAAACATGTCTCTATGAAGAAGCTTAGGTCGCAGATATGTGGTTTCAAGTTCACTCCTATTACACACAATACCTGCAAGCATCTGATACCATAGCCTTTTAAATGAAATTTTGTTGATAGAAACAGCTTGAAACCTAATACATATATAATGTTTGTATATATTATATAATATATATAATATAAAAATGTGTGTGTGTCTTTATGTGTTCCTATAGGGTCTGACTGTGACAGCAACTGACCACAACTAATGACGGAGGGCTATAAAGAAAGGAATAAAAGTTGCAGCATTAAATTAGGTGAAACTAAGAGGAAGAGAGAAAATGTTAAGATCTACTATGCTGGAACTGCCAATAATATTCTGCAATATCTGCACTCATAGCAGTACCAACACCATTGGTCTAACAGTTTCATAAAAGTGTGAAATATCATTGAAGTTTCTTCATTATGTTTAAAAACAAAGCAAAAATTCCTCTTCAACTACCAAATCATACTTGATTGCATGTGATAGGAGAGGGAGAGAGAGAGAGATTAGTATATATATATATATATATATATATATATATATAGGCACAGTGATGGTTGGTTAAGAAGTTTGCTTCCCATCTATATGGCCTCAAGTTCAGTCCGACTACCTGGCATAGGACTTTTCTATTTTTCACTGTACTATTATTTAGCTACATTAACTCATCATCATCGTCCTTGTTTTAATGTCCATTTTTCCATATTTGAAAGAGTCAGATGGAATTTGTTAAGGTAGTTTTTTTTTTGCAGCTCAATGTCTTTCATGTTACTACTCTTCACCTGCCTGCAAGAAAGGTAATATTTCCATATGACCTGAGAAGTTTTTCAGGGAAGATGGAATCAAACATCACTTGTATGATGATAATGCATATTTACAGTCATGATGTCAAGACAAGGTTACACACAAACATATACACATTTATATATATAAAACACCTATTACACTCTAGGAGTGGTTGGCGTTAGGAAGGGCTACAGCTGTAGAAACCATGCCAAATCAGACTGGAACTTGGTGCAGCTCTCTGGTTCATCAGCTCCAGTCAAACTGTCTAACCCATGCCAGCATGGAGAGTGGACGTTAAATGGTGATGATAATGATATATGTACACACACACACATGATGGGCTTATTTTCAGTTTCCATCTACCAAACCCACTTAGAAGGCTTTGTTTGGCCTGGGGTTATAGAAGACATTTGCCCAAGGTTCTATGCTGTGGGACTGAACCCATGAGCATTCTGTTGGGAAGCAAGCTTCTCAACCACACAGCCACTCCTGCACCTAAGTATCATCATCATCATTGTTTAACATACGTCTTCCATGCCTAGCATGGGTGGGACGGTTCCACAAGAGCTGGCCAGGCCAAAGCCTGCACCAGACTTCTGTGACTGATTTGGCAAGACTTTTACAGCTGGATGCTCTTCCTAACACCAACCACTCAGCAGAGTGGACTAAGTGCTTTTTACATGGCACCAGCACAAGCAAGGTCAGTTTTGGCAAGGATTTTACAGCTGGATGCCTTACCGAACACCAACCACTTTACAGTGTGGACTGGGTGCTTTTAAGTGGCTTCTGCACTGACAGGGTCACCAAGTACTTGCAAGACAAAAAAAAACCTTTTGAAAGGGGAGGAGGTGATGCTTTATTTACTTATTTTATCCCTTTCACCACCTGACTTTAGTGGATTTTCTTCATTGTTTAATGGTTGTAACAAATAATAGCGTAGGAACAGCTATTGTACGAGTCTCTTTGTATGTATCTGCCCACACTTCCCTCTCATTGTAACTTGGTGACTAATTGAATAGTAAATGCTTTCATTCTTTCTTATATTTTTGTGAGAAACCACAACTCTCTAAGAACCAAAGATACCTCTATGTGGTTGCTCAACTTGCAAGAAATAGCAGCAAAATCTATCTCAAATCAGAATCTACTATCTTGGGGAATGGAAAGAAATAGTGGATTACAAAACCCAATAATATGCTGTATCTGAAAGAAAGACAGAATGGTCAGAGCTGAAATATTTTACATAATATGTCTGCTTGGTAAGAGCTGACCTGGGTTTAGATAACAGTCACTTCTCTCCTGACTAGGAGAATAGATTTGTATAATTTGGTGAGGACATATTGAAGGCAACACATCATCATCATCATTTAAATTTCACCTTTTCATGCTGGCATGGATCAGACTGAATTTGTCAAGACAGATTTTCTGTTTCAACAATTCAGATTTTTCTAGTCAGATACCCTTCCAGTTGCCAACCCTCACCTATTTCCAAGTAAGGTAATGTTTTCCCATAGCAGGAGATGTTTATCATGGGAAGACTGGAAATAAACAACCCTGCTTGTACGATAGTGACACTCCCTTACAACAATCACATGTCTAGACAATGATACATACACACACAATGGGCTTCTTTCAGTTTCTGTCTACCAAATCCACTTGGAAGGCTTTGGTTGGCCTGGTTCTATAGTAGAAGACACTTGCTCAAGGTGCTATGCAGAGGGACTGAATCTAAGACTAACTTGGTTGAGAAGCAAACTTCTTAATCACAAAGCACATTTGCACTTAATTATTATTCTGCAAAGAAAATAGGAATGCATATGAAGAAGAAAAAGCTCTTAGCCTGGTGAGGTCAACTTTTTGGATGAATGTTCCATTACAAACACAACTCAATGAAGTATCTTTTGTTTCAGTCATTAGACTGCAGCCATGCTGCTAGGGCATTGCATTGAAGGGTTTAGTTGAACAAATTGACCTCAGTACTTATTTTGCCAGTCACTTTTGCTGAACCACTAAGTTACAGGGACGTAAACAAAGCAACACTCATTAAGAGGTGGAGGAGAAATGCAAGCATGAAGACATACACACATATATATATATATGACTGTTTTACAGTTTCTGGCTACCAAATTCATTCACAAAGCTTTTGTCAGCCTGGAGTTATAGTTGAAGACATCTGCCCAAAGTGCCATGCAGTGGGACTGAACCTGAAACTACATGGCTGCAAAGTGAGCTTCTTAACTACACAGTCTGTCTGACTGTAAAAAAATGTACTGAAAAATTGGTCAGTTTAATGCTGTATTTCAATACTGCAAAGGGACTAAAGAAATATATCAAAGTCTATTTTAGTGATAGTTATTTAAACATTTTATAGAATCTCTGGAAAAAACAAAAAAAAAAAAAAAGGAAATATTTTAGAATTTGTTTTCAAGAAAAATAACATATATACTTTATTTCCTTATTCGAGAAGAGACATAATTATTTTCAGACCTTTCATCAGACCTGATCTAAAGCTAAACCACTATCTACCATCCTAAACCAATTCATAAACTATATTTCATTTTCTATGTTATGGGTTATTTAGAATGTGATTTATGGCACTTGAACAGTATTAAGTCTGATACATACAAATTTCAAATCTATCAACATAACATGGACCTGAATCCTGAGTCTCAAATTTCTTAGAAAATATTTGAGGAATTTGCTTTAAAATTTTTATCAAGAATGCTTGCCAGAATACATCAAAGAATTAACAAGATGTGCTATAAAAATATTGCCTGAATTTTCTTGGTTTCCTGAAACTTTTGTCTTAACTCTTTCAAACTTTTAGAGAAATAATTTAATCCATTAGAATTTAAACCAGCCCAAATTTTCTACCTGTTTTATGTTACAAAAAGCCATATCTGGCCTCTCGTAACTAGCCTACAATAACTTTCTGAGAATAAACATTTACATCATTGAAATGTTGAAGCTACAAGATAATACATGAGTGGTTAAGCATTATTTATTGTTTAAAAATATTAAAACTGATCAAAATTCTTTTGATTGCTTTTATACATATCAATGGTAGACACATATTATACAGAATAATATATCATTTTTTTCTTGACATTTTAGTTGCCAGTCATATTATGCCTTTGGCTTTGCTTCTGAAACCATGACCATGATAGTAAACTATGAATTACTCATGTGTTAGGGATGGTCTATACTCACTAAACTGCGTTTTTCAGGCATACAAGTTGAATTTTTCAAACCAAAATTTATAGTGTTAAAAAAAAAAAAAGGTAGGTTGATTTATACACTAGGACAACTTTAGTGGACTAAACACTCCATGTGAAATGCCACAAGATTTGGAAAGAGAATGATGCTTGAATATTTACCCTTCAGGTCCACTATGGTGGCATACAGCAATAAATTTTAGTTGTCTGTTAATTCTCTTTATGTCTATGTTGTGTTCACATTGTTGTGTGATTATAATTGTAACTAAAGGAAAATATGCCATTCAACAATAGGCACAATGCCTGAAATTTTGGGTGAAGGGTCTAGTCGATTACACAGACCCCAGTTCATGAGTGGTACTTATTTCAAAACCCCAAGAGGATGAAAGCAAAGTTGACTCTGGTGGCATTTGAAAAAAGCCAGAAGAAATGCCACAAAACATTTGGTCCAGCACGGTAATGATTCTGCCAGCTCACCACCCTAATAATGGCAAATTTTGTTTTCAAATTTTAGCACAAGACTAGCAATTTTAGAGGAAGGATATGTCAATTACACTGACCCCAGTCTACAACTGGTACTTATTTTATTGACCCCCAAAAGGATGAAAGGCAAAGTCGACCTCAGTGGAATAATAAAAGCAAATATTAAAAATAAAATTTGAAAAGGGGTCCAGTCATACAATGAATAGAGGCTTAAACATTGATGGTTTGACTGAAAAATCTATCTTGACTTATATATAATGTTAAAAATGTAAACATAGTATATAATTTGTAACATTTGATGTGACAATTTTTTTTTCACTCTTTGCAATTGTTGTTGTCTTTAGTTCATTAATTATTATTAATGTAGCACAAAAACATTTTAAACTCAACAAATTATTAAAGTGGTGTCATACTTTTTAAGTATTTTTTCCCTTTCAGCCATAAAAATAATTTCCAGGAAAATACACAACATTATATTTTAGAAAATCAATGAAATATTTTATTATTGTAAGGTTCGAATGAAAAAAAAAAAAAAAAA
>NC_068982.1:28070831-28073865 GCF_001194135.2 Octopus bimaculoides
AAAAAAAAAAAAAAAAAAGAAAAACTGACAAATATGTATTGAATATTTCTAAAATTAGAAACAATTTAATGTCACAAAATTACCTGTTTACAGATGATTTTCAACATTCTCTTTTTGAGTGTGTTTGGAATTGTTCTTGTTAATGTAATTACAAGACTTTAAAATTAACAAATGAATGAAAAATAATGCAGGTTTATTTTTCTGTGCATTTTGGTTCAAAGTTTTATTCCAAACCATACAAAATAGATGGTAAGTATGAGAAATACAATATTCATTTCAAATTTCGGCACAAGGCCAGCAATTTTGGGGGTGGGGATAAGTCAATTATATCGACCCTAGTGTTCAGTTGGTATTTAATCTATCGACCCTGAAAAGATGAAAGGCAAAGTTGACCTCAGCAGAAACTGAGCTCAGAAAGTAAAGACAGACGAAATGCCACTAAGCGTTTTGCTTGGTGTGACAACGATTCTGCTAGCTCGCTGCCTAAGATTTTTTAACATATTGCATTTTTTAAATGAGGAAAGTCTATCATTTGTATTTATTTAATTGTTTTACTGATCTTTAAGTTTGATAAATCCAGATGTACTTGAAAAGTACTTTTGATTGGCTTCCATCATCTTCTTCTCTGCTGCTTGTGGATTTACTATTTCCAAGCCCTAACAAAGAGAGAAATAAAATGTTTAGAAAAACAGGCAAAACAATAATTTGGATACAAAGAAAAAAGATAATGATTTTATAAATTAAACAAAGCAGTACTTGAGAAGACTTGCCCACCACAACAAAACTGAGATCCTAAAACTAAGGTGCCACATAAAAAGCATTGGTTGTGGGTGCTGGCACTATGTAAAAGGCACTGGTGCCACATAAAAAACACCCAGTGTACTCTGTCAAGTGGTTGGCATTAGGAAGGGGATCTGGCCATAGAAACCAAGCCAAAAATACATTATGGAACCTGTTGTGGCCTCTGGCCTTACCAGTTCCTGTCAAGCCATCCAACCCATGCCAGCATGGAAAATGGACGTTAAATGCTGCTGATGATGAAACAACAAAAATTATGGAAGTGTAGAAATTGAAAGTTGTGGTTTTCAATCTTCTTAAACATACATTAGTCCAGGAAGTGAACAATTCTGACAATGAAGTGAAGTTGGGCTTCAAGTTGTTCTTATTCCAATTCTATTTGCTTGTCCATTCATTTAATGTCTGTTTTTCCATGCTAGCATGAGTTGCATGGGTATTTGTTTGTGATAGGATTTCATGAAGGGATGCAATTTCTATAGTCAACCTTTTCCTGCTTTTATTCCACTGGTCTTTGAAAGCAGAGCTGACTGGTCATAATTTCAAAAAGCAATGTAAATATTATAACACTGTGTTGCTGAGATGGTGACAAGCAAAGCTGTTAAATGTCAACATTTGTATGTGCACTTACATCATCATCATCATCATCATCGTCGTTTAACGTCCGCTTTCCATGCTAGCATGGGTTGGACGATTTGACTGAGGACTGGTGGACCAGGAGGCGACACCAGGCTCCAATCTGATTTGGCAGAGTTTCTACAGCTGGACGCCCTTCCTAACGCCAACCACTCCGAGAGTGTAGTGGGTGCTTTTACGTGCCACCGGCATGAGGGCCAGTCAGGCGGTACTGGCGATGACCACACTCAAAATGGTGTATTTTACGTGCCACACACATATTTATATACACATGACAGTCTGCCATATAGTTTACATCCTTTAACTACACTCAGAGGCAGTGGTCAGCTCAAGGCTGTAGAAGTTCCACTGCATGGTACCTTCAGCAAGGCACCATGTAAGAGACGAAAAAGAAGGGTAAAAAAAGAGAAGGGGAGTGTGAGAAAGAGAATAAAAGGGGGAAAGAAATATAAATATAAAGTGTGAATGAATGCGAGATTTAATGACAGATCCTTATTTTAAAGGACGTGGAAAATTTGCATACTGGCTACAATTTAATATTTACCAGACTTCTTTGTATTGAATAAAAAAATAGGAGAAGAAACACTAAAACAGCTGAAACTCTTTCAATTGGCTAAACTTTGTACAACTAAAAAACAGAGCAATTATGTTATTTTATTACAGTAGTGAGGAATTCTAACTCTTCATGGATAATCAATAAAAAGAGAACAAAAAAAAAAAAAGCAACTCAGCAGCTGTATATTTCTAAATAGACAATTTACAACTAGTCAGTATATGGCATTGTTTGGATATGACATTGAATGTGACCTGGCCACATTCATTCACACACATAATCAGAACCAAAAGACAGACCAGTTCAGCAAATGGTAGGAAGAAGAAAATGAAGGGAAATGAGTCAGACAATTAGAATTAAATCGTTAGTTTACAACATCAAATTTCTCAATATCTACACAATTGCTTTACTGAAAAGGTGACAAGTACAGATTCTATGCATCCTTGTCTGCACATATGCATACATTTTCAATGTTTTAGCCGATAATTTAATCAGACTTATTCAAATAAGAGTGTACAAATACAGTCTTATTGTGCAAGTGGATTTATGATTTAAGACCTACGTATTAGAAGAAATTATTTCAATGCTTTGTTGTGTCTGGAGAGAGTCACTCTCTTTTAGTGCCTTATTTAACACACTCAACAGTAAAGTTTCTACTCATTTACTTATATATTTTTCCAAAAATTTTTCATTGCATCTTGCAACCTTTTCAATAGTCGTTGATTATGGAAACTTTACTGGTGAGTGTGTTACAAAATAAGGCACTAAAAGAGAATGACTCTCCCCAGACACAACAAAATATGTTTCAACACATGAACTCACATAAAGAATCTTGCAAACCAAATCCAAAAACGATTTCAATGAATTTTCCTCATAGTTTTATCAGTTGGACAGGTCAACAGTACATCTTCCCATATATATATATAGGTGAAAAGCGCTTTATTTAATATGTGACATTAATAAATATCTGTAAATGTACAAACATCCAGATTTCTGAGTACCTTAATTTTTTTCTATATAATTTCTGTACATCACCTCCAAACCTTCCAA
>NC_068982.1:28073875-28076088 GCF_001194135.2 Octopus bimaculoides
ATGCTAGCATGGGTTGGACGATTTGACTGAGGACTGGTGAACCAGGTGGCTTAACCAGGCTCCAATCTGATTTGGCAGAGTTTCTACAGCTGGATGCCCTTCCTAATGCCAACCACTCCGAGAGTATATATATATATATATATATATATATATATATATATATATACAGATACACACACTCACACACCCATATGTATATTGGTTTCAAATTTTGGCAAAAGGCCAGCAATTTTAGGGAAGTAGGTAAGCTGATTACCTCAACCTCAGTGTACTTATTTTATCAACCCTGAAAGAATGAAAGGCAAAGACAATCTTGGCAGAATTTGAACTCAGAGTGTTAAGACAGCTGAAATGCCATTAAGTATGCGTCTGGTGCACTAACAATTCTGTCAGCTTGCCATCTTCTTCATATAAATAAGGGGGTTCTGACAAGTTCCTGGCTTTAAGGGTGTAGCGAAAGGCCTGGTTGGAGGCCCAACCTTATGAGTTCTTTTACAGGCTTAGAAAAACTGAAGGACCACTGCAATAAATGTGTGAATCTGAGAGGGAAATATGTTGAATAAAATTGTAATTAACTGATCCACCCATATTTTCTTTTACCCAAAGCCAGGAACTTTTCAGCCCCCACCTCTGTGTCTGTGTATATATATATTTATTGGTATCTCATCTTACCAGAAGCATCCAATTTTAGATCTAAATAATTCTTTCAATATCTTCCTCTGCTTACCTATGATTTTAATATCCAGTTTGCAACCTGAGCTCTTACACTAATCTTTCTTTCAAGATCTGTACAACGTGTGAGATGGCGAGCTGGCAGAAATGTTAGCGTCCCGGGCGAAATGCTGAGCGGTAATTCGTCTGTATTTATGTTCTGAGTTCAAATTCCACAGAAGTCGACTTTGCTTTTCATCTTTTCGGGGTTGATGAATTAAGTACCAGTTGCATACTGGGGTCGATGTAATCGACTGGCCCCTTCCCCCAAAATTTTGGGCCTTGTGCCTAGAGTAGAAAAGAACTGTATAATTTGTGTATCCTAATCACAGCAGATATGCTGTCATCATCGTCATCATCTCTATTTAATGTTTGCTTTCCATGCTGGCATGTGTTGGACTGTATTAATGGCTAGTTAAAGCTAGTACAAGTGAGATTCACTGCTGAAAATGACCTTGATTTGATGTACCTTAATTTCGTTACCACTTACCTGCAGAGGAGTGAAAGCCACACTGGATGCTGTTCCAGCTATTTGTCTTTTTACAGTTGTACTTCCTCCCCACACTTGGTTCTGTTTCTGAAGTTTTTGCTGCAGGAAAAAAAAAAAAAAAACAGAAAATAGCTCAATATATACATTAATTATAAAGAAGTATATGATACAACAATTATATTTTTTCCATCAATGTTAGCAATTAGTAGTGAGTTGGCTAAATCATAGTATGTCAGACAAAATGCTTTGCAATATTTATTATGGCTCTGAGGAGTCAAACTGGCAGAATCGTAAACACACTGGACAAAATGTTCAGTGACATTTCATCTGTCTTTATGTTCTGAGTTCAAATCCCACTGAGGGTGACTTTGCCTTTCATCCTTTTGGGGTCAATAAGATAATTTACCAGTTGAGCACTGGGGTTGATATAACTGACACACCCTTCCCCCAAATTACTGGCCTTGTGTCAAAATTTGAAACCAACATTTACTATGGCTGTGAGGTGGTAGAATCATTAGCAAGTCAGACAAAATGCTTAGCGGCATTTTGACTGTCTTTACGTTCTGAGTTCAAATGTTGCCAAAGTTGATTTTGCCTTTCATCCTTTAGGGGGTGATAAAATAAGTGCCAGTCAACCACTGGGGTCAATGTAATTGGCTAGCCCCACTCACCCAAAATTTCAGGCCTTGTGCCTTTAGTAGAAAGGAATATTTATTCTGGCTCTTTAAGGCGGTGAGCTGGCAGAATCATTAGCATGCTGGGCAAAATGTGTAGTGGCATTTCTTCCAGCTTTACATTCTGAGTTCAAATTCTGCCAAGGTTGACTTTGCTTTTCATCCTTTTGGAGTTGATAAAGTAAGTACAAGTCAGGGACTGGGGGGGGTTTTCGATGTAATTGACTTATCCCCTCCCTCTGAAATTGCTGGCCTTGTGCCAAAATTTAAAACCAATACTCTGGTTCTTTGCATTCTGAGTTCAAATCCTGCCAAAACCAGCTTCGTTTGCATTTTTC
>NC_068982.1:28076168-28078915 GCF_001194135.2 Octopus bimaculoides
GTGGGGGTGATAAAGCACCAGTTAGTTGGGATGCCTTGGGGGTATTTGTTTTAGTGCTTTGCTTTCTGAGTTCAAATCCCAGTAGACTACATGGATGCAGGACTTTATTACCTGGTTTAGTACCACCACCTGGTCTAACTTGGGTTAGATCTCCTGCTTGAGGTTACTGTCTGTCTGTCTTTACCTTCCTCCCACAATTTTCTCACCACACATGCATGTACAGTCTGGACCATTAAAAAATGCCATACCCATTTATCCTATAGATAGACTTAATATTCTTCAATTATTAGGCAGCAAACTGGCACAGTTGTCAATGCACCTGGAAAAATGCTAAGCAGCATTTTGCCTGTCTTTATGTTTTGAGTTCAAATTCTGATATGGTTGACTTTGGCTTTCATCCTTTTGGGGTCATTTAAATAGGTACCAGTTAAGCACTGGGGTTGATGTAATTGACCTCACCCCTTTCCTGAAAATTGCTGGACTTGTGCCAAAATTTGAAACCAATATTCTTCAATTATCTTAATATTGTAAAACCATCTTTTCTACTCGTACTACTACAATAATACTCTTTGCTCCTCAGAGATTTCTTACTGTATTCTAATTTCACCTAAACTGATTATTCCATTCCAATCTTTTTCTCCTGTTTATTACCTTTTCTATTCTAAGAGCCTAATCTAAGTACCTTGCACCAGCTCCTTTTCCCCCCATCTTTTCTGCCCATACCTACTATTCTGTAACAGCTCAAACTAAACATTAATCATATTAACCCTTTAGCATCTAAGCTGGCCGTATCCAGCCAAAATATTCAGCCCTGTTTTATCTTTAAACTGGCCCGATCTAGTCTCTCACACTGTTCCTACAATATTATTCTGAAAATAAACAACTATGCCATTGAAATATCAAAGCTACAAGGTAGTACATGACTAATTCAGATTAACATGAATAAACAAGCATTATATTTGACAGAGAAATCTGAATGTTAAAGGGTTAACCTAAGCTAGCTGTTGCTATTTTCTAATCCAGGAGAATTTGACTAAATCAGATACACAATTAGTCACAAGAATACTTTGAAAAAGATATATTATAATTCTTAAGTTATAATATATTATAGCTCTTAAGTTATAATGTATTATAGCTCTTGAGCTTATAATATATTATATTAGCTAAAAATATATTACAGTTCTTTAGCTGTAATAGAACTTTGAATATGTTTATAGCAAGATTAAAATACATTTAAGTACATTTGCTTCTACAAATTTAGTAATGTAATTTTTCAACCATGTCCAAAAGATGGTGTACTTGGTTATCATAAAAAAAAAATGCAACATGGTGGAAATATAGATAAATAGAATGTGAGAGAAGGGGGAATGATAAAAAGTGAAGGAGAAAAAGGGTGAGAGGCTGATACAAAGACAGAGAGAGAGAGATAGAGAGAGAGAGAGAGAGAGAGAATGAATTTGGAAGATTCTTACTTGAAGTGTTTTGGAGATTCTTGCTTTAGTTTTAGAATCCACGACAGGGCCCCTAACTCGACCTGATTTGGAGCGTTTGATATTTCCTAAGGAGAAGCCAAGATCTTCTTGGTAGGCATCTTCCTCAATCTAGAGAAATAAAAAGTAAAATTACAAAAAGCAAACGAATAAAATAACAGCAATTCAAGAGACTCGTTAATAGATAACATTAAAAAATGGTTAAAATGAACAATGACATAAACAGACATTTTTTTAACGAGACTGACTCACAAAATACATCTTTAATTTTCTACCTGTTTCAGTCATTGAACTGTGGCCATGCTGGAGCCCTGCCCTAAAGGGTTTTAGTTGAACAAATTGACCCCAGTGCATATTTTTTAAAGCCTAGTACTTTTTTTTATTGATCTCTTTTGCCAGACTGCTAAGTTACAGGGATGTAAACAAACCAACACCAACTGTTATGTAGTGTTGAGGAACAAACACAAGTACACACAGGTGTACATACATACATATATGTATATCATCATCATCATTTAATGTCCCTTTTTCCATGCTGGCATAGGTTGGATGGTTCGAGGAACAAATGAGCCAGAGGGCTCTTCCAAGTTCTATGTCTGTTTTGGCATGGTTTCTACAGTCGGATGTCCTTCCCAATATCTTACTGGGTGCTTTTTATATGACACCAGTACTGGTGAGGTGACCAAGTACCCGCAAGGTAAGACTCCTCAACTGAGTGGGGTATAAAATGGAGAAAGAAACTATAATAGGAGGGAGCAGGTGTCTTGTTGAATACATTGGTTTGTCCACCTGGAAGTGACAGAAAAAGAGAGAGAAAGATAAAAGAAAGAAATGTGAGGGCTGGGTACGATATGAATATGAGATAGAATAGGATAGTAGAGTGAAAATATTGTGACAGATGATTACGGATAGGGAATCAGTTAAACACAGAGGATATCAGTTCAGTGTAGTGGGAAGTGAAGAAAATAGAAGATGAAAAGTGGGGGGAAGCTTGACAGAGCCTCAGTTCTCCTGAGATGGATGGATATTTTAACACTTTATACATACATACTCTTTTACTTGTTTCAGTCATTTGACTGCAGCCATGCTGGAGCACCGCCTTTAGTCAAGCAAATCGACCCCAGGACTTATTCTTTGGAAGCCTAGTACTTATTCTATCAGTCTCTTTTGCCGAACCGCTAATTTACGGGGACGTAAACACACCACCATCGGTTGTCAAGCAATGGTGGGGGGACAAACACAGACACGCAAACACAC
>NC_068982.1:28079809-28090792 GCF_001194135.2 Octopus bimaculoides
TTTTCATCTACCAAATTCACTCACAAAGATTTGGTTGGCCTAAAGTTTTGCCCATGGTGCCACACAATAGGAACAAACCAGGATCCACGTAGTTGGGAAGCAAACTTATTACACACACTCATGCTTCTACTTATTAGCAATAAACAGCACTAAAATAAGTGTGCAGTAAAGAGTAAGAATAAAGTTTCAAGTGGAGTTAAGTATGCTCCCAGTTAAAGCTATTCGCTTCCATCTCAATTCACTATGTCAAGCCTCTTGACAATAGAGGAAGAACAGAACAATGACTGTCTATAATTCTTAAGCTTTCAATGTATCTGGAGATCACAAGGAACCATTCTGGTGTATCATGCATCAAATACTATGGAAACTATAATGTATGAATAACTAACCAGCATTATAACAATAGCAAGCTGTATCATCAGCCATAGTCTATTTTGAATGCCATTATTTTCATAAATAAAAAGTTAGTGATAAAAAGAATAAAACAAAAAAACATTAAGTAATTTTAATTAACGTAGAAATTGTCACTGCCATTGGCATCATAATCATGTGTTTCCATCATAGAAAGCTTTGGCTTCAGGTCTTCTTGCATTGCTCAGCACAAAGTGCAGCAGCTTTCTTCACTGAGTTTAGTTGGCTACTACTCTTGTACAGTGGAGGCGCAATGGCCCAGTGGTTAGGGCAGCAGACTTGCAGTCATAGGATCGCGGTTTCGATTCCCAGACCGGGCGTTGTGAGTGTTTATTGAGCGAAAACACCTAAAAGCTCCACGAGGCTCCAGCAGGGGATGGTGGCGAACCCTGCTGTACTCTTTCACCACAACTTTCTCACTTTTTCTTCCTGTTTCTGTTGTACCTGTATTTCAAAGGGCCAGCCTTGTCACACTGTGTCACGCTGAATATCCCCGAGAACTACGTTAAGGGTACACGTGTCTGTGGAGTGCTCAGCCACTTGCACGTTAATTTCACGAGCAGGCTGTTCCGTTGATCGGATCAACTGGGACCCTCGACATCGTAAGCGACGGAGTGCCAACAACAACAACAACTCTTGTACATCCATTCTATGCAATGCTGACTATTTTCAGGTCATCTTGAAATGTCTGTTGCCAAATGGCCTGTCCTTTTTATGCTTGCTGACAGGTGGCACTCAAGAATCGAGTACATTTGCAACATACATTTCCTTTTTCCTTGAATCTGTGTCATATTGTCTCATCTATAAGGCAACATGATACAGAATCAAGGGAAAGGCTTGTTATCAGGCCTTAAATAACCTCATCACTTCTTTCTATGTCTTACTTGGTCTAATTCTAGTATGCCAAACTTCCACTGTCAACCCAGAGCACTTTTCAGCTACCGAGTATCTCATTTAATTGTATTACATATTCAATACAAGTTCAATTGCCTCTTCCTGACCTTGAACTTTTTCAGCAGCTCTCTGACTAGATACAATCACATGAGTTACTAAATCTATTACTTTATGCCAATACAGTCAGGATTTGGATTGGAATCTAATTTCAAATGCTTAGGAAAGAATATTTTTTTGTTTTTATTTGTAGGGTCTGGAGGAAAGAGTAGGCCTTGTGGCCTCTGCAAGTACTCTGAAACCGGTGAGATTGATGCCAAGTTAACACCTGTGAGGAAAACGTGAGCAGGGAGATTACAGACAACCATGTTCCGGGGATGAAGAACTGAGCATAGTTGTTAGTGTGAGGCCTGGCTGGAGTGAAGGGAGAGGAGGTTTGAACATGGTAAATTTAATCCAAGGAGGTGAAATGACTGGGTGGAGAGTGCCTGAATGGCAGAGATGTGAGATCCACCAGTCTTGAAGAACAGAGACTATTTTAGTAGCCGTAGAATATCTGATGATGATATTGGTTACGGGAGCCAGGTCAAGCGGCCCTGGCACTGACCACATTCAGATGGTGCTTTTTACATGCCACCAGCACAGTAGCCAGTCAGGCGGACTTGGCATTAATAACGTTCGGTGCTTTTTTTTGACATGTACAATTAATAAACTTAACTTAATGTAAGGTAAATTAAAAACTTCCATTAAAACCTGTATTGACAGAGGATGTTAGTAAAGAAATGATGAGAAGCAGAATATAAGTACTGAATGTGAAAAATCTGCTTCGTTCATACAATATCCATTGTTTCTCCAAACTTGCCAAAACTGTATATCAATCAGCCTCACTTAGACCAATAAGGTGCACAATCTTTTTACCTTCCAGCATCCCTGCTTCATAATGATTTGTAATATCCTTCTTCCCCAGAATTACACTCCTTTAGAGATCTTTTTCTATCAATACTTTCACCACTGACCATTTCAATAGTCCAAATGGCATTGAAATCTCTTAATCTGGGATTTGCTCCTGAATTTAGATGTGTCTATAATTTATTACAAGTACTGCTTCTATCAAGGCTATCACACACACACACACACAATAAATAAATAAATAAACAATGGAAAACAAGAAAAGAATGATTAAATTATGAGTTGACCATAACACCACTTAAAAATAATACAATGCAAAAGTACTATATGAAACTAACTTCACCAAAATTCATTCTGTTACCAAGCTTCCTTATCTCTGTTAGTCCAAGACGCTCTTTCATTTTTCTTGCTCTGTAAAATAAATATGTAAAACATTTGATAACAATACAGGGAAAGAGAAAATGGTTTCAGTTAGAAGACAGAGTGTAAGATTGAAGAATTTATAATTCAGTCTTTAAACGGACAAATTAACATGCTTTTCAGAATTTGTTTGACTTTAGTTTTCTTTATAATTTAATTTTAAAATATTGTTTTACATTCACTTTTTAATAATAATATCAGCATGGTAATGGCAATTTATGTTTTTCTATATTCATATTTTGCAAGAGAACTGGTGGAGTTAGTGGTCTTGTAACAAGATGGTCTTCCAACTGTAAACTACACAACCAGTTGGAATCTTTTTCTTTTACCTCTTTGAATGCTTTTAACCCTCTAGTTCTTAAACCAGTCATATCCAGCTGAAAATATTCTACCTGTTCCATATCAAAACTGGCCACATCTAGCCTTCCACACGTACCTGACAATGTCATACAAACCATAAACAATCACATCATTGAAATCTCAAAGATATGAGATAATGAATGATTAATTTAAAACAAAGTGAGTGAAAATGTGTTACTTGTAACAGAGTAATCTGAATGCTAAAAGGTTAATCTCTGGACTGCAGCCATGCTGGGACAGTCATCATCATCATCGTTTAACGTCTGCTTTCTATGCTGGTATGGGTTGGACGGTTTGACTGAGCCAGATGGCTGCACCAGGGTCCAATCTGATCTGGCAGAGTTTCTACAGCTGGATGCCCTTCCTAATGCCAACCACTCCAAGAGTGTAGTGGGTGCTTTTACGTGACACTGGCACGAGGGCCAGTCAGGTGGTACTGGCAACAACCACGCTCAATGGGTTTTTTTTTTACGTGCCACCTGCACAGCAGCCAGTCCAGCAGCACTGGCAACGACCTTTTTGTATTCATGTTTTCAATTCAAGATACAATATGAACTAAGTGTTTCTTACATCAATTATGATACTATGGGTAGAGAGGAAGGCAAGTTGAGACGTTCAAACCTTTTCCAAGGACAATAGTGATGTAGCTTAAATAATATGAACCCTGCCTGCCAAATACTGAGACAGTTATAGTTCACTTGGCTGTTGACTTCTTTTACAACAGAGTAGAAAATAACAGACAAAATATAATTTTTATAATAATGTTTGACACAATACATCAGAAATACAGGTACTGAACCTCTTATCTGGAATCCAGAAATCTGGATATTTTTGAAACTGGTTAGCTTTGAATTTTGTGGGCTGTAGTAATTCACCTATATATTATACGTGGTATTGTATTCTATATTTTAAGAGTTTTAAGAATTTTAAGAGGCTTAATAAAGATCAAACAAACTCTGCTTTAGAAATGTATTAATTTGTATGCTATACAATTTTGTTATTTACTTTACGTTGTTTATTTTATATTTTCGGTATATATTTAGCCTGTGACCAGAAATTCAGACCACCTCTGGTTTCAAGGCTGCCGGATAAGAGGTTCAGTACCTTTATTGAGACACAGAACAAATGACAAAACATCTTATGGCATTTGGTTATGTCCCTTTGTGCTTTGGATGATATCTCACTCATAGCATCCGATCAATTTTAAGATTTCAAGCAACTTCCCTCAATTTTTATAATGGTATCATCCATAAATCATAACTACCTTCATATAAATTGTCAAATCTTTTATGTTAAGTATAGTAACATACAGTAGTAATTAACAAGCTCGACCATGGCTTTCACTGCGTCATTTTGAAATGTGTACATATTTATTTTAGGCAGACCACATACTGATTTAAAGCTTTAGTGTTCAGTTTTACTCTGTCAAATGCTAAACTCAGTGGTGGCTCGTAGATAAAATTAGTTGGAGTGCTGCTTCAGAAAATTTTTAGCCTTTGTTTTAATACTGTGTAAAAGGAAACAAACAGATAAAAAGAAAATTCACACATAAACTTGAATGGTTTGCATTTTAGTCACTGCCAGGTAGTGTGTTTAATTTGTACACTGAACGCCACCATGAATTACCCCTTGTTTTTCAAAAATCCCCACTAAATCACAAAATAAGGTGGTGGGGAAATATGCCCTATTTTCCAAATCCTGGCAGCAACACTGAAGCTGGAAGTAGGATAATAATCTAATTCTACATTTTATCACATTCAAGAATATAAACAGGTTTTTAAGCACAACACACATGGAATCAAAAAGAAACACTACCTTCCACCCAGCACTGTCATTCACGCAGTGCTCTCTCTCCCTTGTGTGAAGCTTCCTATCTCGGACATGTGAGCATGCGCACAACAGCCAAACACCGTGTCACTGGAACTGTGAAGCGCAGTTCTATACAGGGATTTTTGTATTTTTCTCATAAACTAGGAGATGGCTACTGACATTAAGCTTAAGAATTGTATAATGTACAAGTATAAAGAAAGAATTAAAGAAAACAAGGACGCATTATATTGAATGTTATCAACAATATCGAGTGGAAATAGTGGGTGCTGCAGTTCCTATACACGAGCTGCCACTGGTAATACTTATTTATTCAGTGTTTTGAATTAATTATGCATTATCTTATAGCTTTGAGATTTTAATGATGCAATTGTTCATTTTTAGAACAACATTGTAGGGTAGAGGTGGGAGGCCAGATCTGACCAGTTAGAACATAAAAGCAGGTAGAGTATTTGGGCTTGATATGGAGGATTTGTATGCTGAAGGGTTAAAACCTTGGTCACGTGGCACTTGCAAATATTTCCACTTCTTTATCTTGAATCTTGGCATGAAAATCAAATATGGTACTCCTGGTTTTAAGAAGATATTTGCAAATTTAAATGGAAACCTTTTGGCTTCCACAGTATATAAATGTGAATTGATTAGTATAAATGATGACGAGTGCAGTTAGCAACCACAGAGATTTTCATAGAATTTTACAGATATTAACTCAATTCTTTAATTAAATCTATTTCAAATTTGAAAGTAGGAATTACACTTCAAAGGGATTATCAATTTTCCTTCTTAATCACCCTGCCCAGATTCCCACAAAATTGTTGTATGTATGTAAATGTTTTTTACCTGCGACCACCACGTTTCTTGCGAGGGGGATCAATGGGTGCCGGTAATGGCTTGACATGTTTATATTTGTGAGGTTCCATCAACTTGTCTAATTTGTGCTCAATTTCTGCTTTGAGAGTTTCTCCAACATGACCATCTTGACTTTCATGGAAGCTATCAACACGTGCAGCCAAAGTACTTTTGGCAGCAACAAACTTAGCTGCAGTTTTTCTTAAATCCTAGTGAAAGAAATCGAATTTTTTAAAATGAATGTATCAATTTGAAGATTTAGTAAATGAAAAAGAATATCAAACCACTGTGACATTTCTTTGTTCTTTATATACAACATCATCATTTAACATCTGTTTTACCATGCTGGCATGGGTTGGATGGTTTGACAGGAGCTGGCAAGACCAAATTCCATAGTCTGTTTTGGAATGGTTTCTATAGCTGAATGCCCTTTTTAATGCCAATCACTTTACAGAGTGTACTGGGTGCCTTTTACATAACATCAATACTTTTTATGTGGCACCATTATTGTGCTTTTTACTTGGCACCATCAGCAGTGCTTCTTTTTATGTGGCACTAACAGCAGTGCTTTTTATGTGGCACCAACACCAGGGCTTTTTTATGTGGTACCAGAATCAGTGTTTCTTATGTGGCACCATTATCAGTGTTTTTTACGTGACACCATCACCAGTACTTTTTACATGGCACCAGCACCATCTTAATTTGTGTATCAAATAAGAAGATTTTATGAAAATTCAAAAGGAAACTTACTAGTGGTGTTTTGGTGCAAATTTCACATTGATAAATAAAGCCTGTATGAGGCATTATAGCAGCAGTGGAGAAACCAGAGAGAGTTTTTTTCTGTGCACCAAGAACTAAGAGATTACAGGCTGGCATTTTTGAGAGGTTCGTTAAGCCACCAGCAACACCTGTAAAATGTAAAAATTTAAAAGCTTAAGAAATTAAATGTTTAATTGAAATATTTTAACAGTGTTATCTGAAAAGAAACATGTTTCTAATGTGGTAGAGTGACAAGAAAAATACCAGAGGCATTATTGTAAAAGAATGTATTTTGTACAATAAATTTCTGATTTTGGAGTTTGTGCTTATATTAGAAAGATTTAAACAAACAATTATGGAATCTAATGACTATTTAATAGTTCTTAACGTTTTTACTATCAACATGTCTAGACTGTCCCTGGCTCTATGATATGAATTTCCTATTACTGCAGAAACCAGTTATATCAACTGAAAATTTCATTACATTGAATAGCAGAAAACAGTTTTATATACCAAGCTATCTTTTGTTGAGGAATGTCATGTTTGAAATTATTTTTTACTCTTTTACTTGTTTCAGTCATTTGACTGTGGCCATGCTGGAGCACTGCCTTCAGTTGAGCAAATCGACCCCAGGACTTATTCTTTGTAAGCCTAGTACTTATTCTATCGGTCTCTTTTGCCAAACCACTAAGTTACGGGGGTTGTAAACACACCAGCATTGGTTGTCAAGCGATGTTGGGGGGACAAACACAGACACACATATATACAACGGGCTTCTTTCTGTTTCCGCCTACCAAATCCACTCACAAGGCTTTGGTCGGCCCAAGGATACAGTAGAAGACACTTGCCTAAGGTGCCACGCAGTGGGACTGAACCCGGAACCATGTGGTTGGTAAGCAAGCTACTTACCACACAGCCACCTCAAATTTATTTAGGCAATGTAACTTGCAGAAAATACCAATACTATTTTTTGATAGATATTTGACATCTTTACTGGAATAACCATGAAATTTAATTTCACAGTAAAATGGTTAAAGTGATCTAAATTAGAACCTTCCATTAAAATTACATGTTAATTTATATTCCAAACACCAGCATAATAACAACAGAGATTTTGATAATTTTTTTATTATTTTCAAAATTAATTGAAAAAACAAGCAGTGTATCAACATAAATATGGTAATGAATGGGATAAATTCAGTTTTCAATTTTCCTAAGAAATATTGAAAAATTGTATAAATGAATCAACAGAATCAAATTAGGATCAAATTTCAATAAAAAGAACCAAGCAGTAGTGAAATCACTACACAGGAAAAGAGACAAAAAATTCATTCTCATTGTCACAACTTTTCCTGTTGGCATGGATCAGATGAAACATTTTGAGGCAAATTTTCAACAACTGGAGACTCTTCCTGTCAATCTCTGAACTCTTTGCAATTAAAGTAATATTTCCCTTAGTCCTTGAAATAATGACTAGCTCAAAGGCTAGACATGTTTTCTGGACAGATTGCAAACAATGGTACTATGTATGGTGACCACACTCATGCACACATCCAAATTTATGGATACATGACAAACCTTTTAAATTTTCCATCTAACAATTCCACTTACAAGGCATTGGTCAACCTGAAACCATAGTAGATGACATGCTTACAGTGTCATGCAATGGAACTGAACCCTACACCATGTAGTTGCAAAGTGAAATCTTCAACTAAACAAGTGACTTCAAATTTCAGTACATATAAACAATCATGTCCCAGGTAGGTCGTTTGGTTTAGTTATTTGCAGGTACTTTTAAAGAAAGTTGGTTGCTTAACTTGTGCCAATTAATCATTACATAGTTATTGTTGTTGCTTAGACCCAGGTCTGCCTTGATTGTGCAGACCAAGGCATTCCAGCCATAACAATTCTCTTGTTTTTAGGCAGTTTATCTTGATCAGCATTATCTGTGTCTTATCATTATTTAAGAAAAAAAGGATGTGATATGAGAAAGAAATGGCTACTTTTTCTAGCAGATTGTGCAACCACATAGAGGCTCTCTCAATAGACTGACAAAGACACAAAAGTATAGGTTTATATGATGGTATACAAAGCACCATAGTTTATTCCATGTGATGTCTAATACAAAAGAGGCTGACTGAGCTTACAGCCTGAATAGACTCTAATACAGTAGAAATGTTTAAAGGTGAGATGTAATTCATTAAGTTCAAGTTTTCCAAATAAATGGAAAAACAAAAGAAAGATTTTCATAGTTTGAGAGAAAGAAAACTGTGTTTTCAGTAGTGTATTAATTTTTTGAGTTCAAAAACTGCCAAAGTCAACTTTGCCTTTCATCCTTTTGGGGGCTACAAAAGTACCAGCTAAGCATTAGGTTTGATGCTATTGACCACCCACTTGAAACGTTTCAGGCCTTGGGCCAAAAGTAGAAGAATCATTTAGATCAGGAAAGAAAGACAGTGCCATATCATTTGCAAGTCTTCCCAGACTGTTAAGGTTATCTACTTGCAGAAATTGCAAAATGAAAAGAAAAATTCTTACCCATCAATTTAGCAGCTATTGAGGCACCTACAATTGTAGAGATGTTGGGTGCAATAAAGCTCATCCGAGACTCTACATAGTGGAAAATACGCTGTTTGTAGTCATTCAAGTCAATAGCCTAGCAGATAAAAAGTTTAAAAAAAAAAATATTCAAACCTCATATTTGTAAGTATCACAAAAAACTGACAATGAGACAAAAAATATCACTTAAACTACATACACAACAAACAAATTACATGTAAATAATTACACAAAATAATCATCATCATTATCGTTGTTTTAACGATTGTTTTTCAATGCTTGAATGCGACTGAGTTTGTCGAGACAAATTTTCTACAGCCAAATGCATTTCCAGGCCCTAACCCTCACCCGTTTCCAAGTAAGGTAATATTTACCCCATGACCAGACATGTTTTCACAGAGTAATGAAAATGAATGACACTGCTTGTATAATAATGACTATCATTTACAACTATCTTGCGATGTCAAGGCAAGGAGACACAAACACATATATATACATGTATGGCAGGCTTCTTTCAGTTTCTGTTTAAGAAATTCACTCACTACGATTTGGTGATAGTAGAAGACACTTGTCAAAGGTGCTACAAGTTGGACTGAACTTGAACCTATGTGGTTCGGAAGCAAACTTCTTAACCACACAGCCACTCTATAAATGAGATACTGATGAGAATAGTTTTATGGTACAGTAGCATTTTGCAGAATTTAAAATTAAGCAAAGTATAGTGCTCAGAGTGCTTCCAACAATTTTATACATCAAATGGATAAAAAAAAAAGACAATAAAAGTTAGGCTTACAGATTCTAATTTACATAACCCAGTTGTCCAATAAGACAATGGAATAGTACATATAAAGTGTTGATTAAGTATTAAGTATAATAGTTTAAGTAGCAGGTGTAAGTTCAATTCCTCGCTCAGTCAAGGATAAAGCATCTTTCTTGAGCCCTATAGACTCATAAGAGTCAGTTTCCAGGTTTCTGTGGTATACATACATCTACCCACTCGTTTTTGCCAACTGAGTGGGCTGGAGTAATGTGACATGAAGTGTTTTACTCAAGAACACAATGCAATGCCCAGTCCAGGAATTGAAAGCACAATGTTATGATCATGAATCCAACAACCTTATCACAGGGCACATACCTTCACGAACATTATATACTCTGGTTTAAGTGGAATGAGCAAGAGACATCATAGATTGGACAGCAACTAATAGAAGAATGGACAATGGAAAGTGGGGTTAGATTTAATAGAGTTCAGTTTGAAATTCTAAGAATGCTACTGTACATACCAAGCACCTGAAGAAGTCTGAAGAATATAACAGCTGAACAGCTGTGGCTATAACAACCAAGATGAAGATAACCTCACGCTCCTGGCTTATTTTCATATGAACAGTGTGATTTTTTCCTTGGCTCTTGTTATGATAACAGATTGCAACACTGCAGTATACCCAGAATGTTTAATGTAAAAAATCTTCTTAGGAAAATCATTTGAATATCAGTCAACTATAGTAATAATCATTCTTTAGTGGATGCAGATCTAAAATATTTATTATGACTATTAATTATATGATACAACATAGTTATAGTTATATGATGTGACATAGTCATAATTATATGATACATCATAGAAATAATGCCATAATAATAATAATCAAAAAATCTATTTCATTGAAATAATAGAAAGAAATTAACTGGTTTACCATGTCACATGCTTCAATGACACGATCCATTTCTTCAACTGTTAATTCTGTCCTGCAATGAGACAGAGAGAGAGAAAGTGGGTAAAAAAAAAAAAAAAGATAAACTGTTTGCAAACATGAAAGGGTTAATAAGAATAATCTTAAAACCAAGGTGAATGAGTTGTTTCTAATCTTTTACTAGAATTTGGCACAGAACCAATATTTGCCTTGAGGATGACTGAATCATCATTATAGATGACTGACTCAGCCCAATCACACTAGTTTTTTTTATTGATTAGTGAAATGAATAACCAATGTCAACATT
>NC_068982.1:28092747-28109459 GCF_001194135.2 Octopus bimaculoides
AGCGTGGCCGTTTTCGTGCGGGTGACACGTAAAAGCACCCACTACACTCTCTGAGTGGTTGGCGTTAGGAAGGGCATCCAGCTGTAGAAACTCTGCCAAATTAGACTGGAGCCTGGTGTTGCCATCCGGTTTCACCAGTCCTCAGTCAAATCGTCCAACCCATGCTAGCATGGAAAGCGGACGTTAAACGATGATGATGATGATAGATAGGTTGGAGGAACACATCTCAGTTTTGGCTTGGTTTCTGCAGTAGAGCGAACTGGGTGAATTATATTGTGGCATCAGCACCAGAGAGGTTTCTTGCTCTCAGCAATACTAAAGAGACCTCTTGATCCTAAGAAATGTACCCTATACATCCTGTAGAGTGGTTGACAAATGATTGAAACAAGTAAAAGATAAAGATAACAGTGATATTCTTATATAATGAGAACACAAGAATGAAGAACCTCTTTATTAGTTATATTAGTTTTGTTTATCTACTTCTGCAAAAATAATGATAAATAATAATGATGATTTGTACTGAAGAATCAGTTATTACCCTTGTGTTGTAGAAGATGTTACACTAACAACCATCAATGTGGCAGGGGTTAAAATTTCTTGTAACACTTCATTGCTTTTTGATTTCTCCAGAATGTTGTTTCCCAATTCCTGCAAAAGACATACAAATCTATTTAAAAATGCCACTGACAGTAACAAATAACATATATTTCAATTGTTTTACTTATAAGAAGTTTACGCTAGAAGATATATGCAATGTGCTGTTTTTATTATTCCCATCTACAATTCAATAGAAAGAACACTAATAATTTCCATAATTTCTTGAAGATTTTTATCTAGATTACAAAGAACTAATTATACAAAATATGTATCTTATCTTCTACAGAAATACACACACACACATAAAGCAACACCTGTATCTATGGGGAGAAATCGTATTTCTTGTTTATTTAATTTGCAGCAAAATGATGATTAAAATTCAACTGTAGATATTTTTGCTATGCAGTAAAATGAACAAGGAATAGTTTTTCTCCCAACTCACGAAGATTAACATGGATAAATTAAAATATAATTGTGATAAAAGGAATCCCAACAAAGATTCATTGTTAAAAATTGAGGGTGGTCATCACTTTTCTCTTGAAGACAATGACCTAAGAAATGCAAATGACCATGTGTACACACACACACACACACACACACAATGAATTCTGTTAAAGGAAAATGGCATACAGAGAGAAGTTTCCTGCAAACATTTGAATTCTTAAAACATCCAACTTGCAGGAAATGTAAAACAGAAATTTTCTGAGTTTATTCTAGAATCAGAAATGGAAATGAAAAAAAAAATACTTAATTGGAATTCAAACTACTCTTCCACAAACTTATAACCACATCATGGCAAAAATATATATATATTAAAGAAGACTAAAACTTACTTTTACAGTTTTCACATATTCCATCGGAGTAGGGATGAGTGACTCCAATTCTGGGAAACGTTTTGCATAGTGGTCTCTGGTAAACTTATGAATAACATCTGTTCATTAAGTGAAACAAAACAAAAAAAAAAACAAAAAACGTTTATGTCTGATACAAAATATGTAGCATTACTTACATCAGTTTTGAATTTAAAAATAGCTTTCATTAACTAATTTTATCAGAAGCTTTCTATCAATTACATATATACATAGGTTCACCTTTCATTATTTTCACTCCTTAGCCTTATCCAATCTCTACATTCATCATCTACTTTCTCCTGCCTTCCTCCCAACTATTAGTTTTTTTATTGATCACCCCCTTCATTATTCAGTATATTCGTCTCCACTACCTCATCCCTCACTTGCCCCATACATTCTTTCATCCTCTGCCTCCTCCAAACCTCCTCCCCACAACACTTGTCACCAACATCCTCATCGCCCTTTCTGACTACACCCTGTTAACTCCCAGTCTACAGTAAGAAACCTGTTCTAGCACTTTCTTTCATAACTTAGCATAAAGCTACCTACTTCTTTAGTGTAGTCCTATTCAGTTGAAAGGAATCTTACTCCTGCAAGCTACATGGCAATCTCATTAGTGTCAGTACCAACCATTCCAGTCATATTTTGCATCTTTTCTTTGAAGTCTAGTGTCTTGGGGTCTGGCTATAATGCTTCACCCGAACGTTTTCCTTTTGAACACATACCTCTACTGACAGCAAACAGAATTTTCACAGTCAGAGGTGCAGGCATGGCTACGTAGTGAGAAGTTTGCTTGGGTTCAGTCTCATTGCATGGCACCATGGGCAAGTGTCATCTACTTTAGGCTGACCAAAGCCTTGTGAGTGGATTTAGTAGATGGAAACTGAGAGAAATTTGTTATATAGATATGTGTGTGAATTTCCTTATCTTGAAATCGTGTGATATATGTAAATGAGTGTCACTGTCATTCATTTCCAATATTCTGCATGAAAATGTCTGGTCATGGGAAAGTATTACTTTGGTTGGAAATAGGTGAGGGTTGGCATCTAACCATAGAAAATCTGCCTCAAAAACTGTCCAACCCATGCAAGCATGGAAGTAAAGTAGACGTTGAATGATATCAGTATAGTTGTCTCCCTTGTATATGCATGACGACACTTTTAATGCTTACTCTTTTACTTGTTTCAGTCATTTGACTGCGGCCATGCTGGAGCACCGCCTTTATAGTCGAGCAAATCGACCCCAGGACTTATTCTTTGGAAGCCTAGTACTTATTCTATCGGTCTCTTTTTGCCGAACCGCTAAGTTACGGGGACGTAAACACACCAGCATCGGTTGTCAAGCTATGTTGGGGGGACAAACACAGACACACAAACATATACACACACACACATATATATATATATATATATATATATATATATACGACGGGCTTCTCTCAGATTCCATTTACCAAATCCACTCACAAGGCTTTGGTCGGCCCGAGGCTATAGTAGAAGACACTTGCCCAAGGTGCCACGCAGTGGGACTGAACCCAGAACCATGTAGTTGGTAAGCAAGCTGCTTACCACACAGCCACTCCTTGCCTACTTTTTCAGCCTCTCATGCAGTTGACATAGCATATCCAGTGTATGAAGCTCACTTAGATTTCTCTCCAGCTTCCACATGCAATCACCAGTGATAGATGCTGCTATCAAGCAGCATCTATTTCTTACACATGTTTTATGCAGTTTGCCTTTCATGTACAGTGGGACCATTTTTGCTGTCAAATTCCTTAATGCCCTTTCTTACTCTGGCTACTGTGCTTTTCTACAACCTCATCCAGCACTAATCAGGTCACTTAAATACCTGATCGTGTCATGAAGTTCATCTAAGGCTACAATAAATTCTTCATCCACTTAGTTTTCACGCATGGGGCTCCATGTTTGCAAGGATGAGAGAAGTTTGAAGTAGAAATAATATTTATTATTGGCAACAATGATTAGATGTGTGGTTAAAAAGTTTTTCTTCATAATCATGTGGTTCCATAAACAAAACCTCTGTGCAGCCCCTCAGGTAAATGTTTTCTATTGAAGCTCTTGGTTGACGTTTTGTGAGTATAATCGGGTAGATAGACACTGTGTGAAAGCTCATTTTGTGTGTGTACATATTAGTATACAATAATGTCTCTTTTCATCAAAAGGTAACTGTAACCATTTGATAAAAATAAGTACCAATCTGAAATAGTCAATGGGGTTGATATGACTGACTAGAAGTCTTGATAGTAGTGCCCCAGTCAAGTACTGTAGTTGACCAAATCCACACCCCCCTCACCGGTATAATAAGCTATAGCTTTGCATTGATGTTAGAAACCATTACTGGTCATGAATTCAAAATCTCAACACACCTGTTGTGTTAAGCCTTTGAGCCAGATGAGTTAGATGCATAACAACTCAGCTTGCCAAGTTCAACTTCACAGTGAGTGGTTTGCAGTAGGAAAAATATATAACTGAGAAATAATTATAGTTAGAAAAAAAACCCATCTCACTTCAGCAATATAGAAATGTCCAAATTTACTACTCCAAACACCAACCACCCTAGTCTATGCAAACAAAGGTAAAACAAAATCACTTACTGATTTCTGTATCTATCTCAACAGTCATGTTATTAGCTTCAACAATGAGTTTATATTCTGGATCTGCCTCAACTGGACCACTGACTGGAAATTAAAATCAATTCATTCAATATTATAATACTATACAATAGTAAATGATAGAAACAAAATTATTTGTATTACATATATATATTTATGTGTGTGTGTAGAATATATAGTATGATACAAGAGAAAATTATAAGGAGTGTATAAAGTCATAAATGATAGAGAAATAGTTTGATGAAATTTAATTTAACAATAAGAAAATTCTAATATCATGACAAATTGTTTCGTAACTTGAAAGAAAGTCTTTGTTAAATACTAAATACTTGACAAAACAACATCTTATTAGACCAATGTGGGATTTAGATATCTTATTAACAAATTTGGCACTTGGCCATGTCTGCTGGAATGATCTTTGCATCATTGGGCTAATTGTACGAAGAGGAAATTGTATGTGATTATAATGACATATTAAGGTCAGCACAAAAACTTTGGTTTGTTGTGGATTTGTACTATCCTCCTTTGTTTAATGGCAGAAACATGAACTGTTAACAACTACTAAATAAAACTCTTAGAGCACTTTCACCAAAAGTGTCTGTCAAATTCTGAGGATTGCTTACGCCTAATACAAAAGTTTTAGAGAGAGCAGGAATCTCAACCATTCATACTATGCTGGTTTCCCATCAGCTGAGGTGGACTGGTCATTTATTACAAATGAGGAATGAGCATAATCCTTAAGCATGTTTTTTAAGGTGAGCTATCTGCTGGGAAGCAAAAACAGTGCAAAGGAAAAACATATGATATAAATATTTGCTAAAAACCAGTCTTGGGGAGTTGAATATACCATGCAAAAATGAATCTAATGCTCTTGGTAGAAATAAATAGCAAAAAAACAAAAAGATCTGGTCTGGAGTAAAAGGTTTTAAAGAGAAATCAAATGAAATAGGTTGACCTATCCTATAGTACAAGACACTTGCCCAAGGAGCCATGCAGGGGACTGAACCTGGAACCATGTGGCTGGGAAGCAAACTTCTTAACCATACAGCTATGCCTACACCTGAATATGGCAGGGTATATTTTTTGGAGGATGGCTTCACTCACATAATTGTCTTGCCTGAGTCAGTGTGAATCCTATTTGCTGGCAAGAGTAGTCAGTATAGAATTTAGCTGATTTGAAGTACCAGGGTGTTTGAAGGATGGGAAATATTGAGCAGTATGTTGAACAAATAAAGAGATACAATTGTTGAATGTGAAAGTATATTGTATGCTGAGAATGGGAAATATCCAAGAACCCATGTAGAAAAAGACAAAGTAGGTATATTAGAAATAGTGAGCAGAGAGGGTGCCCCTTATAGTAAGCTGAGCCTCTCACATGAGATGATATAAGATGAAGAAGAATGATAATATGCTGTATTACAGACCTGTACAAACCATGTTAACAGGGGAAAATGGTTACTAAAAAAGAAAAATGATTTATTGGTAGAAATAGTAAGCCATTTGACTATATATATAAAAGCATTTAATTTTGTTTCTCCTCATGAGTGTTCTTTCAGGACTGTTTTTGTCTTTACCTTTCTAAGGCTGGTAAAATAAATACCAGTAATACAAAAGACTTAACTTCGTTCATTTTCTCTTTCAATTACACAAGGAAAAAATAAATATTTCTACAAATGTAATTTTTTATTATTATTTTTTTTTTAAATAAAAAGAAAATCTAAACTTACCTCCATCTTTCCGTTGCATGGTAGAAAACTTTTCAATTTCTTGCAAAACATATTTAAGCTTGAAATGATAAAAAAAAAACAAAAAAGATTCAATGTTACTGAGTTATTATTGAATTACAAAAATAGTACAATACAGGACTTAATTCTTTATAACAAAAGTTGATCTAATAAACTATAATGGCAGAGTCAACTGAATTAACTAAGAGTTAATTCAAATGACTATTCCACTTTCTTACAAATTGTTCATCTACTGCCAATAGAAAGAAATAGATATTATTAAAGACTATTATTTTTCTGGACAAAACACAAGATCCAATTTTTAACCATCGTTTAACGTCCGCTTTCCATGCTAGCATGGGTTGGACGATTTGACTGAGGACTGGTGAACCAGATGGCTACACCAGGCTCCAATCTGATTTGGCAGAGTTTCTACAGCTGGATGCCCCTCCTAACGCCAACCACTCCGAGAGTGTAGTGGGTGCTTTTACGTGCCACCGGCACGAAGGCCAGTCAGGAGGTACTGGCAATGGAGAAAAGAAAAAAAAAATACTTAAAACTGACCCTACTCTATCTTATTGCATTCTTATTTTATAGTCATAGTTTATGTCAGAGTATACATAAATCACTAAATTTGCAATGATATTCCATTCTTTTTATACATTATGTGTATAATCACATTTTTGCAGAGAAAATTATTTCTGTTTAAAATCCATTTTAAGAAAAGTTTAGAATTTTTGCTGTGTTGTTGTAGATGTGTGGAAATCATAACTGAAAGGAAATAAAGTGGCACAAGTACTTCCGAAAAGTTCATCTTGGTTGAGAAATGGCAGTCACCAGTTTTCTGCAAAGTTGGCAGAAGATCATGAAGCATAGCAATAAGTTAGCTTTGATAGTTTACTCTTCTGTTTGTATGAGTTAATTATCATCATTTTAATGACCACAATTCTCTGCTTTCATGGGTTAGATGGAGTTTATCAAGACAAGTTTTCTACAATCAAGCCTGTTATCTGATTAAGACATAGGCACATTAGAAACATTATATTATACATATTTTCCTATTTGTCACTTCTCAGCCATTGCATTTGTTCCCCAATTTATCTCTGATTTAGAATTTGTTGATTATAAATTAGCCTTCTTCATACATATGACAGTCACTAAGAATGGCTATCTATAAAGCTAAAGCAAAACCATACTGAGGTAATGTTTACATATCTGGGAAAGTGGTACTGCTACTACACAGCCAAATGTAGTAGACTGCACTAGAGCAAGGGGCATCGAGTAGATTATTCCCCAACAGGCTACAACCACACATTCACAGATGCAGTTTATTCTTTCTGCTGCATCTACAATAACTTCTGTTTTCCTGAATTACCTAGGGAAGTACAACTTCTGATACAGTCCACCACCTCTCTTTTCTTCTCTTTACTGTATCCCAAAACTGCCACGCTTTTTTCTAGAATTGTAAAACTCTGAAATTTTCTCTATGCTTTATTTACAGAAGTTCAAGTTAAAACTTACACATAATGAGCTTATCAATCTGAGAGGACTAACAAAGGCTATGGGTATTGTATTGCCTCTCTCTCTCTCTGACTAAATAATCCTAATATAGGCACAAGGCCTGAAATTTTAGGGGAGGGGGCTCTAGTTAATTACATTGACCCCAGTGCTCAAATGGTACTTATTTCATCGACCCTGAAAGGATGAAAGGCAATGTTGACCTTGGCAGCATTTGAACTCAGAATGTAAAGACAGACAAAATGCTGCTAAATATTTCGTTTAGCATGGCAATGATTCTGCCAGCTAGCTACCTTATTCTAACACCAAATAATCCTTTCTACTGAAGGCACAAGGCCTTCAAATTTTGTGGGGAGGGGACTAGTTGATTACATCAAACCCAGTGTTTCACTGGTACTTAATTTATTGACCCCAAAAAGGATGAAAAGCAGAGTTGACCTTGGTGGAATCTGAACCCAGAATGTAGCAGAAGACGAAATACTGTTAAGCATTTCGCCCGGTATGCTAACGATTCTGCCAGCTCACCGCCTTTCTCTTATCAAATAATAACAATGTTTCTGTTGAGGCACAAAGCCAATAATTTTGAGAGGAGGGGATAAAGGTGATACCAGTAATGCCAGTACTTGACTGGTACTTTATTTTATTAACCTCAGAGGAATGATGCTTGCAGTTTCAACGTGTTTAATACTATTGGCTGTCTTTTAACAAAAGAAATTTAATTAATGTAAATTATGAACCTCTGTGCTATCTCTGAGCTTGGCAACACTCCGCACAGAATGTTTGGTAGTGTCAACTTCCATAACTGTATCAGACACCTCGGTAACATCTTCTTGCTCAATGTCTTGAGTTTCCAAGTTTTCTCCACCCTCTTCTAAATCAGCCAACAATTCATCTGCCAGAGACATAAGTCACACCTAAAAATAAAAAAATAAAGTAGTTAAATACGATTAAAATAATATAAAAAGAAACACAAAAATTTTAGTATTTCAATAGGAGAGTGGGGCAAAATGAGTAATTTCTGATTTTCTCTGTTTGAAACCATTACATTAGAATTATTGCATTATCATTTTGTATTGTTGCATCATCTTTGAGAATAAAAATGGGTTAGCATAGCTGTTTAAACAGAGAATTTAAAACATAGTCAGGTGACAAGTACTTTTGTTTCAAGAAAATTTTCCTTGACTTTTAACTCGATTATAATTGAAATTGCTAATAAAATATCTGGATAACTTTTGATATTTAACCATCAATATTCTTTTCAATTGTGGATTCCAAGTCAATTTCCCCCACACTTAATGTCTAATTTAATAATTTTCAATTTAAAAAAATAGTCCAAATCGGGGCAAAATGAGTAATAACTAATTTCAATAGTTTCTTCTCTTTCTAATTGCATGGTGCTTAAATACATCAGATCATGAAGAAGCTATAAAGAATATTTTATGCTGAGTTTTTAGATTTAGCCAAGTTTTGTTAATTGCATATCATGTGTCATTTTTCCATGATCCTCTTTCATTTGACCTAGATATTAAATTAAATTTTTTTTTTGTTTTGCATTTCTGATGTCTATAAATGGATATTGACTTATACGAGTCTTTTTCCAAATGTAATTCTGGAGAACTAAAAAAACAAATTTATATTATCTTGTCTTACTCATTTTGCCCCATCTAAATTTGTCTTTTATATGCTCAAAGAGAACACAGATTATTTTCTGAAATAGTGTTTTGGATGTGTTATACTGTTTTAAATGCATTCACTGAAGCTCATTTGCTTAGCTGATACATTAGTGAACATTTGTAAAAAACATTTTTTCTCAAAGTCAAAAATGCAGTAAATATTACTCACTGTGCCTCACCATCACTCTCCATCTTTTCTTGTAGGCTGAATGAATATATCTAGTTTTGTATGAAAGCGAAAATAACAGTGTAACACGTACTTAAATCAGAGACGTCATCTACCCAAGAAAACGATCTTTTATTGCTTTGTTGAATATTTATTTCTAATTAAATATTTTAAACACAAACTCACTTATTACACTACTAGTTTTCTTTAAGAGAGAAAAATGTGTAATCAGTTATTTATGAAAGTGTCAAAAGATTGTTATCGTGTTGCAGTATCAATATAAAAGATACATCGCGTCCAGTAAAGCCTGGACACTGTAGTCTCCCTTCAGTACAAAACTGTAAATATGTCCTTTCTTAAAGGTTTTATAGCATTGCTTCGATAGAACATTAAGAAAAAAAAAGACAATAAAAATATTACATTCAACAACAAATATAAACATATGAACCACTTCAGGGAGGATTCAGTGTGGTTGTTCTATTTTGTTGAAACAGCAGCTAAACTTTCTTCAAATTATATACAAAACGAAGACGCCAGGTCCCATTTTATAATGAGGTTCGTGGATAAATTTTTAGTGTTAAACCCGTCTAAATTTGAAGGATAAATTTAAGTCTGCCCATAGGTTTTGATGTTTTGAACGAATCTGACCATCAAAAATAATCGGAAATCACTCGTTGAAAGTGTGACGAGTGTAATAGTAAAACTTTACCGGTTCCTGGAAAAATTTGCTAGCTACGCTTTGGATGATATATATACATGATAAAAGCTGATTCAGAGCTAAACAACAATACAGACAAATTGTCAAGTTACAAACTAAACGACACATCTATCTTTCCATAATGTGATATCCTTGCTATCAAACAATAAAAGAATGCTGAGGACACATGCTGTTTCGTTGACTTTTCCTCAACTTTGATTGCAAAATAGCCAAGTAAATTCACAACATAAATTTAAAACATAAAAACGGACGACAAATAATACAGAATAATGAAAATAATTAAGGTGTTAACAACATACCTAATTAGTTCACTGTTTCAAAATACAACGCAATAAATATGCTTAAACAGTTGTTTACCGGTGTAGTTTACTCTTTTGTCACCGGTGTTGATCGAAAGTTTTATACGAATAATAGATATCCCAGCTTCTAACTGTGATTACTAATTTAGGTCAACATTTTAGAATTTTAGATCAGAAATGAGATGGGGGGTGTACACACACACACACAGTGGAGGTAGAGTGTGCTTCTCCTCCGGATTTATGTATTTCTACAAACGATCATATATATATATCCATACATATATGTATGGATATATATCCATACATATATGTACATACCTACATCTATATGTATACATACATGCATTATGGGTACAGGACATCACAAAAACGTTAAACACAATGAGAAACGAAAACATAAAGACGAAGACAAAAAACGAACTTCTTTCAAACAACGAAAAAAACAAACAGAGAAACGAGACATGCAACATAAAGAATATTTCACTTCATCAGTTGTCCCTGTTCCATCTACTCCACGTTTCGAAGGCAAGGACAATACACGACTTCATTGGAACAGTCCTTCCCGCAAAGCAAATTAAATAAAATTTGGAATTTTTTTTGCGGAGGGTGAAAGTGTAAATAAGAACAGGACAGTGAGAACAAGACAGTAAAATACAGTAAAAACAAGACAGAACAGTGAAAACAAAACGGTAAGGGCTGTTAGGCCAAGACGATAGAATATATATATATATATGTAGCGGGCTGGATGTGATATCAGGTTGATATGATGTAGGCCACTACTGAATGTAGTGTGTAGATGTAACGCTTGAAGGTTCTCGCGTCGGAGTACCAGTAAACATCGAAGAATCAACACCAAGAAAGAAGAAATATTATTTACATATGTTTATTCGTTTGCCCAACAAGTAGTTAAGGAGTCTTTAGCAATTCTAGTGCTAGTGACAACAAGGATGGCTCGCTGGTTAGTAGTTGATAGTGTAGAAAAAGGTTGTCTGTCAGTAGAGAGTGACAGAGTAAGGAATGCACGGCGCTGACAAGAAAGGATAGAGGTGGCATCATCTTTTTTGCGGCCGAGGAAAGTGCTGCTGTTGGTCATGTCTGATGCAAAAGAACGTGTTGCTCGTTGGTCATAGCTGACACATAAGAGGAAGAGATAGAAAATTCTCTCTGTTATATAGAGTATGGTCAGTAATGTAGGTCAAACCCTAAACAAAGGACTGACCTTTCCTTGATCAGCACCGAGTGTTTCCTCATCAATCATCTGGTGTGGAGATGATTTCCCGCTCGTTTTGACAAGCAGGTGGATTTGGTTTCAAATCTCAAGCAGGGTCTATATATATACAGACTGCGGTGAATAAACTGTCGTCTAACTTACGCAGAAATGAAAATAACACTGACGTCTCATTTTAACAGATATATTTACCAAAATTGCATAAAAATATCTTGAAATACTAAAGAGTAAATTTATTCAATAAAATCGCTATTGGTTTCAACCACGACCTCCAGATAACTTCGGAATCTCCTGCAACTCTTTTGAACGGTCTTCTTGTTTAAGTTGGTGAATGCTGCCATAACCCTTGCCTTCAGTCCATCTTTGGTGTTTCAAGGAGTTTTGTTGGTCTCTTGCTCAACTACGCCCCACACATAATAATCAAGGAGGTTGTAGTCGGAGGAGGTAGGTGGTCAGAGTTTAGGGGCGATGTGGTCACAGAAATTGTCTGACAACCATGCCTGGATTCTCTTGCTTGTGTGTCATGGTGTAGAGTCCTGTTACCAGACACAGGGCCTTCCAGCAGCCACCCTCTGGTGGCTACTTTTTCTAACAGGTCATGCAACCATATACAGCCTCCGTCGTTGGTCTGTCTCAGTAATAATTTTCTTGTTATTTAGCCTCAAATCAACCCTGATACAGCAAACCTATGTTGCTATAAAAACATCTCTGGTTATTAAAGAAGGGTTTTGTTAGGGAAGTGGACCTAGAAGTTGTTCGCAAACAGCAGCAGTAATTTTCTTCAGCTGAATACACGTCATTGATTGGTTAAAATTACCCAAATACGACAACTTTAACACGAAATATCTTCTAAAATACAAAATTTCGTCCAAAACGTTAAGAGTAAACCCTGCTCTATCTGACACATTCTACCAGTATCCGAAATTTCAAAGTGTTTAGTTAAAAAATATTAATTAAAAAATCTGGCCGTCAAATTGAAAAGATCGGAATGGAGTAGATAAGATCCGGGCTACATATGTTTCATAGCGAGTGAAACCTCAGAAGTGGTAAATATCCAATCGAGGTGTATACTGCAGGCTACTCTTCAGGCCAAGGATATCTTGATTAAATGAAAGATTACATTGCCGCAAGGAGGTATATGTTAATACGTGGAAGATTCAATCAGAATGTGTAGAGAGCACAGTAGGAGAGGAGAATATAAATGTTGAGAGAAATAAGTATTAGAAAGAACAAATAAAAAATATAAGGGAGTGAGAGGAATGAGGAATTTAAGCAAGGTCATTTGACCGGTAGTATTCAATAGGGCTAATCACAGAGATTAGTAAGGGGAGTGGTATTTGAAAAAAAACCGGATAATGTGGAGGGAAGAGGGTGGGGAAATATTTCTGACCAAGAGAGAAAAAAATGTGCGCATGAAGAAAGCAAGAGAGAAAGAGGAATTTAAGCACGGTCATTTGACCGGTAGTGTTCAATAGGGGTCTGCAGAATAACCGGATCATTTCCGAGTCTTTCACATGAAGTTACACAGCCATTTGGCCTATGCATTCCTTTTGTTGGGATATGGTTATTATTATTCGAGATGCTGACTGCATTCATACTCTCCTACTAATATTCTTATTATCTATCCTATTGTTATATTCCTTAGTATAGCTAATTTCCTTTTCATTATAATCGTTGTTTCCAAGCAACTGTGTACGTGTCCTACCGACCTTCGGTGCATTCCCATTAACCACCCTAGGAATATATCGGATTTTATCGGTGTATCCAACTCTAGCCAAAGCGGTGTTAGAAGTATTCTTCACTCTGCCTGAAAATCTCCTCCTTAATTGAGAGTCTAGATACACAATGAGAGATATTCCTAACTAACTGCTTTGTTCACATTTTATCCGTGTGGTAATGTTGCGTTAAGAAGATACAAGAAGAAACTTACAAAACTTTTTAAAACTTAGGGCTCTCTATCTCATTGGAGAAAGTCTAGAGCAGTGGTTCCCAAACTGGGGTCCGCAAAGGTAGTACTGGGAGTCCGTGAATTAAATTAAAAATTTCATATACATACATACATACATAAGGATAAGCATATTGAAAGGGGTCCGTGGCAAAACTCATTTAAATAAAAGGGTTGGGAACCACTGTGAAAAGGTTGGGAACCATTAGTCTAGAGCGTAATACATTTTCTGGATGTTACACTGGAGCTTAGTACTGGTTATATCATCCGTACTGCAAGCCCAATGGCAACATCGAAAACGTTAATGGAAGATCAAACTATCCAATCGTGAGTGCATAATTTTCTCACCTAAAGTAATGCCATTAATCCTGTTCTTGAATATATTTCACTGAAAGGAAGTCTATTTAACGTTTGTCGTCTATTCTTCTATTCTTCTATTCTTTTATTCTTTTACTTGTTTCAGTCGTCAGACTGCAGCCATGTTTGGACATTGCATTGAAGGCTTTAGTCGAACAAATCGACCACAGTAAATTTTTTTTAAAAGTCTAATGCTTATTCTCTCGGGTATTTTCTGCCGAACCGCTATGTTACGAGGACATAAACAAACCAACACCAGTGAGGAGCAAACAAAAACACAAACACTCCTCTGCATATATGAATATACGACGCGATTCTTTCACAAGACTTTGGTCGGCACGAGGCTAAAGTAGAAAACACGTAATGTGCCACGCAGTGAGACTGAACTCGGAACCATGTAGTTTGGAAGCAAGCTTCTTACCACACACTGCGCCTTTAACAACTATTTTTGAATATTTTTTAGCTAATGGAATTATGTCTAATGGTTGTAAACTTGAAATTCTTAAATAATCTAGAAAGACTATGTTATTACATTCAATCGTCTACTGAGAATTGCTTTGCACTCAAATAACCTCACACACTTTAATACATTCTCCTCCTTAACGGACAAATTAATGTAGTCATTAAGCAGGCTATATTCTTATCGTCTTCTTACAGACTTCATTTCACTAGTATCTGATAAAAACTTTACCTCCCAAAAGTATGAACTCGCTATAAGATAATAAATAATGAGAGGAAATCTGATATTTTTTCTTTTAGTTATCCTTTTCCGCTAATTCTGATTGCGTATATCTTTCAGAAAACATCTAACACATACTTTAAAAACTCTGGTGAATATTGCTCGGGAGATGTCTGTTCCATATATTGATTAATTAATCGATTAGTTAATGAATAAATTTAGCATGCAGACCATAATATACTATGGATAGAGCTCACTGAATCATTTTTCATTCTTTATTTTATTACTGTTATAAAAAAAAAAAAAAATGCGCCTTTCTAAAGCCTAACCAGGTTCATAGGCCCGGTTTCCCGGTTTCAATGGCGTATGTGTTCCCCAGTTGGACGAGACGCCAGTCTATCGCAGCGTTACTCATTTTTGCCAGCTGTGTAGACTGGAGCAACGTGAAATGAAGTGTTTTGTTCAAGAACACAACGCATCGCCCGGTCCAGGAATCGAAACCACAATCTTACGATCATGATGCTGACACCCTAACCACTAAGCCACGCGCCTCACCGTTGCTGTTATACCCTGTGATTAATACACCAAATTACTTATTAGTGATGAACTTCGGATTAACAGTTTATCACCTGTTACACAGCATTAATAACTGCTGTTATCACCTGTTTGCACCTGTTACACAGCATTAATAACTGCTGTTATCTTGATTGGACATCCTGCTAGCTGGGTTTATAAGACAGAGTGCTTGCCGAAGTATTCGCTGGATTCCTATTTTCCATCATTATACATACATACATACATACATACATAGAATACCAACATACAACTGTTGTTAGGGATCTCTTAGCTAAATGGTACAGAGCGCTCAACCAGAATTTAAGAGATGCAGAGTTCGAATTCCCGTGGAGGCTTACTGGCCACGTTTCCCCCATCTTCTAAGGGTATTTATCTGATTTTCGAAGCTGTTTTCATAACCTTTCTGCGTTCGAGAGTTCTTTTATATTCTGTAGAATACCGACATACTCGACGTTTTCTAGGGGTACGGAACGAAGAAACATTTGTGAAGTCCGGACCGAGACTATAATTACTCAAATGAGTTTTGCACAAAATCTGGAACGATGGGTTTTCGTTTAATCTATTAAAAGTTGTCTCCCTTGCACAAGCTATTTTCAATCGACTAGTAACAATAATAACATGAACTATTAGACATTATATATATATATATATATATATATATCTTCGAAACGTCGAGTTAGAATAGAGGCAGCTGATGAAGAAATAATTCCAAGTGGCTGTCTGTTTTCCTATGTGTTCGTTCCGTTGTCTGTACTTCATTGTTCTAACGTCCTGTACCCTGAGATGCATCTATATACACATGTAGATGTAAGTATGTACATATATGTGTGTATACATGCATATATATTCTTTGTATTATATATATATATATATATGTATGTATATGTATATGTGTATATACATATGTATATATATATATGCATATGTATACATATATACATATACATTTCTTTTACATGTTTCAGTCATTTGACTGCGGCCATGCTGGAGCACCGCCTTTAGTCGAACAAATCGATCCCAGAACTTATTCCTTGTAAGTCTAGTATTTATGCTATCGGTCTCTTTTGCCGAATCGTTAAGTTACCCCGGGACGGAAACTCACCGACATCGGTTGTCAAGCGATGGCCGGGGGACAAACACACACACAAATATATAAATAAAATAAGGTGTGTTATGAGCATTTATAGTCCATGCATCCTATAGAAACTCAACAAACAATTAAAGATGGGAAAGAGTTCATAATCATATTACGAATATCCGAACATGTTATATGACACTCACTCCATCTAGTCTTCTGTAACAATATAATATTCTTCTGATGAATTCTGTTTGATATGTTCTTCTTCCGCACTGAGGAGAACGGTAATATGTAATTAATTTAATTATAATTAAATTAATTAAAAAAGTTTTTCCATGTTTCTTACATGTTAATATTACCGTTCGAAACGATCGTGGGCATGGATTAAAATTTTATAAAACTTTTAACACCTTCTCTTCTTCATCTTTAATCATTTGTTGAGTTTCTATAGGATACGTGTTCTATAAATGCTCATAACACACCTTATATTTGTAATATGTTCATATTCGTAAAATACTTACAATAGTAAGCTACCAATTTGATATGAAGAGACTTTATTAGAAATCTAACTTTGGAACCCCACAAAGTAAAGGATGAAATAGAACTCAGCCTTTTCTCACATTTACACACACACACACACACACACACACACACACACACACACACACACA
>NC_068982.1:28109492-28112809 GCF_001194135.2 Octopus bimaculoides
TCTTTCAGTTTCCGTCTACCAAATCCACTCACAAGGCTTGGGCTGGCTGGCCCGAGGCTAGAGTAGAAGACATTTGCCCAAGGCACCACGCAGTGGGACTGAATCTGGAACCATATGGTTGAGAAGCAAGCTTCTTACCACACAGCCATTACTAATATATATATATATATTCCATTATGTCGGGAGGAACTTTCCCGGTTGTTGTACCATCTATCTTGGTATTTTCGTCTGTTTTTAGGATTGTTTTGTTTTAATAAGTTTCTTTGTGTTCGTTTGTTTGTGTGTATTCTTATTGGTGTTGTTTTTTCGTTTGTTTTTTCAATGTTGACGTTAGCAATTTTTGATTGCTGGGGCTTCGTCTTTGAAATGAAAATGTAGGAGTTGTTATTCTTTGATTATTTTTCGATCTGATGGCGAAATTGGTATGGACGGGTTTATGTTTCTTTTTGTTGGAATTCCTGCTCAACTTTACCAAGTTATACATGGAGCAAATAATACTCCAACAAATCAAGGCAAACAAAATACTCGATCTCTGTTTCACAAACAATGTGGCATCCATAATGTGAAAGTGACACAGACGCTTGTCTCGAATCACAACATGATAGAGCCGACCATGTATGGACCAAAGGAACCCACAGATATGCAGCCTATGAGAAGCACCGAATCTGAACTACCACAAAGCAGATTGGAAATCAATTGAGAAAGAGATCACCAAATAGGACTGGTCCCAATATCTCTGTACACCTGGCATATACATGAAACTGAAAACCTTCATGCCCATAATGCAAGCTATATGCTACATTTTTGTCCCAGAGAGAAGGGCCGCTGCACATAAAAATTAAGATATCCAGGGAGAGAAAAATTCTTATGAGACGGCGTACAAAGATTGCAAACCGCCTCAACAGAGAACTCAACAGCGGCGAGAAAATCTGCCTGGAAACAACACTACTGGAGATTATGAAACAACCGAAGCACTCTCACGAGAAGGAAAGATCCTGACAGAGAAGCCTGGGCCATAAGAAATATAAAATCAGACCCTAAAGCCTTCTTTAGGTACGCCAAACTAACTGCTTTTGTGCATTGAAGGGTAGGACCACTCCTCCAAAAAGATGGCTCCCTCACGGGAAACTCAATGAGGATAAGTAAAACACCGAACGAACAATTCAAAAGTGTCTTCACCCCACCCCTACGGCATATGCAAGTTAGCAAACCTGTAGAATTCTTTACCACTACTGAAGCTGAATGGGAGACAATAACAATTGATTACATCAACATCGAACAAGATGGTGTAATACTGGCAATAGATGTAGATGCAAACTCAGCTGCCGGGTCCCCTGGATTCCCAACAGTTCTTCTCAAGTCATGCAAACGAGTCCTTGCAAAACCACTGCATCTTCTTTTTCAGAGCTTCCACGCAAATAGTAAGCTCTGGGGCAAACTAAAGGAGGGATTAATATGCCCATAAAGGAGGGATAAAAGCAGATGCTAAAAACTATAGACTTATCTCTCTGACCTCACACATCAGAAAAATCATGGAACGAATAGTCCGAAGGAAATTAATTGCATCCCTTGAAGAGAATGACTTGCTGACTGACACCCAGCATGGTTTCCAACCAAGTAGAAGTTGCCTGATGCAGCTCTTGCAGCATTACGACTGGGTGCTAAAGCAGTTGTTCAACAACTCAAATGTGAACGTGATATATCTCGACTTTGAAAAAAAACTTTGACAAAGTCGACCATGGTATGATTTGCCATAAGCTGCGGAATCTTGGCATAGTTGAAAACTTGGAGAATGGCTCAACGGGGCCCACCTCCAAGGAATCATAAATAACGAGTGGATTTCCACAGGGTACTGTCCTGGGGACGCTGCAATTCATAGTGGTCCTCCCTGACATGCCCTCAGCTGCTCAGGTAGCAACCTTTTCTAGCTATGCAGACGATACAAGAGTCTCTCAGAGGATACAGAACCCTGGAGATGTTGCGCATCTGCAACGTGAGTCGGACGCAATATACAGGTGGGCTGAGAAAAATAATATGCAGTTTAATGTTGGAAAATTCCAAACCTTGCGTTACCAACATATGAAGCTCAATGAAAAGCAGATAGGATACACTGGCCCAAGGTGGGTTACAATCCCTGAATCAAAATCAGTGCGTGATCTGGGCATCGACATAAGCAATGATGCATCTTTTCTGATGCATATTACCAATTTGGCAATAAAATGAAGAGACGACGTTTCCTTGTTTTTGGCAATTATTTGAGCGACCAAGTAACTTGCCTCTTGAGCTTTGTCTGATGTCTTCAATCTCTTTATGAACGTTGAAGCCTGCTTTTTTTCTTTTTAGAGATTTTGAAAGTTCATTGAAGTATTCCTCTGGCTTTGTTGACAAATTTCCGTGCCTAGTGCTGAAATGACGCTTTAATTTGTTTGGTACCATACTTTCGTTTGCAAGTATATCCTCACAAACTAAACACAGGGGACGAGGGTTGTTTTTATTTCCAGAAAATGTGAAGCCCAGTTTTATAAAATCTTTGTTGAATAAACGTGGCTTAAAAGTTTTTCCTGTGCCATTCTCATATACATAAATATACATGCATACACATACATACACACACACACACACACACACACACACGCACACACACACATATATATATGTGTGTGTATGTGTGTATAGACAATTCAAGAAACGGACGTATGGACGTACCACAAGCAATGTATGAATAAGATCCTCAGAGAAGAAAAAGTGTAGTAGTTTTAGGTTTCGGGCATAGCACTTCTTTGGAAACAGGAAAGTTCAAGACGAAGGAGGAAACAAATCGCCCACAATCACGTGCAGCTACATTTTAGAAGTGACCGGAAGTAGAAGGAATGAAGAGAGTGTGAAAATGGTCAGTATGTGTGTGTGGTAGTGTCTGTGAGTGTGTGTGTGCAAGCGTATGTATGTATTGTAGCGTATGTGTGGCAGTAATTGCGCGTGCGCGTGCGCGTATGTGTTAGGATCTGTGTGTGTGTGTGTGTGTGTGTGTGTGTTAAAGTCGCTCTGAGAGGTCAGCAGTTATAGTGACAGGTGTGAATGTGTGTATGTGTTTGCATGTGTGCGTAGATGGAACGGTAAATGGTGAGCCAGAGGCAGTCTGAAGAAGATATGTGTATGTGTGTGTATGTGTTGGCATGTGTGCGTAGACGGAATGGGAACGTGTATATGTGTGTGTGCACATGTGTATGGATGCGTGTGTGTGTCTCTCTCTCTGCGTGTCATTCTGTTTCACTCTATCGCTGTAAATATATATATATATATATATATATATATATATA
>NC_068982.1:28113732-28115157 GCF_001194135.2 Octopus bimaculoides
GGATGTGTGTGTGTGTGGATGTGTGTGTGTGGATGTGCGTTTGTGGATGTGTGTGTGGATGTGTGTGTGTGTGGATGTGTGTGTGTGGATGTGTGTGTGTGGAAGTGTATGTACGTGCTTGTATATGTGTGCATGTGTGCGTGCGTTGAGTGTGCTTGTGGGTGTCTATGTGTGTGTGCGCGTACGTGTGAGTGTGTGTGTGTGCATATGTGTATGGGTGCGTGTATGTGTTTCTCACTATGTCACTCTGTCTCTCGATGTGTATATATATACGTGTGTGTGCGTGTGTGTGTATGTGTACGAGTGTACGTGTGGGGATATGTGTGTCTCTATGTGCGTGTGAGTGTGTGTGGAAGTGAATGTACGTGCGCGTATATGTGTGCATGTGTGTGTGCGTTTTGTGTGTGTGTGTTGTGTGTGGAGGGTTGTGTGTGTGTATTGTGTGTGTGGAGGTATATGTACGTTCATGTGTGCGTGCGTGCGTGCATGCGAGTGTGTGTATGTGTGTGGTAGTGCGAGTGTGTGTGCGCGTGCGCGCCAGTAACAGAAAACAAAATCAGTAACAGAAATAAATATAAATTATAAGAAAAAATAAACGAATAAAAAAAGATTGAGTAAAATGTTTTTTATAAAAGGGTGTGTGGGGAGAATCATTGGGAGGAGGGTTGTGTTGAGTCTGAAGGGAGTTTCAGTACGTAGAATGAAAAAGTAACGCTGTTCCAGGCGGAATCTAGAATTAGTGGATCTATGGTATAACTTAAATATGTTTCCACCAAAGATTGGCCCAGGTCATGTCTAACTTAAGAGCACCACACACGCACACACACACACACACACACACACACACACACACACACACACACACACACACACACACACACACACACACACACACACACACACACACACATATATCATGTGATCACGTGACCAACCATGTTATCAGATGTTGTACATCGCTGGTCACGTTGCGCTTTTGCCTTGCTTTAGCCTTCAAATGACGTCACCTCGCTGGCTCGGCGAGCAGACCAATAATCCCTGCCTGATCGAAGAAGGAATGGAGTAATGCGAACTGAAGTGTTTTCCTCAAAAACACAACGCGCCGCCCAATGTGGGGATCGAACCCACAATCTAACGATCTTGAATGAAACAGTCTAGCTACTACGACACGCGCCTTCACACACACGCACCACACACCCATGTATATATGCATATACATATATGCATATATACACATATATATACATATACATGCATATATAAAGACACACACATATATATATATATACATTTATATATATACATCTATATATATATATACGCATATATGTACATATATATACGCATATATATATATACATATATACATATATATACGCATATATATGCGTATATATATATATATATATATATATATATATATAT
>NC_068982.1:28115167-28115558 GCF_001194135.2 Octopus bimaculoides
ATATATATATATATATATATATATATATATATGCAAATATATAAATATATATGAATATATATATGAATATTTATAAAAATATATATGCATATATATGAATATATATATACATACATATATGCATATGCATATGTACATATATATGTATATATGCATATCTATATCCATATACATATATGCATATCTATATGCATATCTATATGCATATACGTATACACATATATATACGTATGTATATGAATATATATATATGCATATATATGAATATATATATACATATATATACGCATATGCATATGTGCATATATATATGTATATATATGTGCATATATATATTATATATATGCTTATATATACGGTCATGTATATATAGGCATATATATATATATAT
>NC_068982.1:28116953-28127506 GCF_001194135.2 Octopus bimaculoides
ATATCTGTATACAGAAATTAACAGAACGGGAGCAGAGATATTTATATGCATATATATACACAAATGCATATGTGTACATATATTTGATATTCGTATATATACACAAAATATAAGCATAAATATATTTATATACACAGATCACAAGCATAGATATATTTATATACACATATATACACAGTACATAAGTATACATATACTTTTTTAACGTATATTTACAAAAGTGTAAGCATTAATATATTTATATTTGCATATATATATATATATATATATAAATATATATATATATATATATACAGAACATAAACGTACATAGACTTATATACTTATATACTGTATATACAAAAGCATAAGCATATATATATTTGTATACACAATTATACACAATAGCAAAGTATATATCTCTGTACATGAATTTTCTTTTATAAATATATGAGAAAATTTCATAATATCATAATGAAAAGTTGGTGAATTTGAGAGAAAAGACATTAGATTTAGAAATAGAATAGTTTAACTGATGCCGTCCAAATTCGTGGTTGTATCCTTTTACTGAAATTCCATAAAAATTTCAGGAAGAAGAAAGTTTTGTTGAAATAAAATGATAATGGCAGTATTAGTAGCGACTGATAACACAATATTGACTTTATAAAAAAGAAATCTTTAATTTACATTAATTTACAATTGAATAAAATAGGAAATACTTAATTTACATTCGTATTTTGTGGTTATAAATGTTTTAGACATAAATAAATAATACCAAATAAACTGCAAGTTAGGTTTTGCTTCCTTTTTTGTCGTCAAAGTCTCTTTTCTTCAAATTTTCAAGATATTTTTTTCAATAAATTATTAATCGAAAAAGATACATATAAAATGCATATCCTTTAAAGAAGTTCTTCAAGATTTGCTTTAAATAGTTTTATATATTCATATGTGAGTAAGTCAAGTGAACCGCATACAGGTTCAATTAGTTTTGAAACATAAATGTATTGAACTTGCTGGTTCCAACGCACAAAGTCTATATAACTGAAATAACCGAGTGATCGTTTTGAGGTCGCAAGCGTTTTTAAAAACATTCAGTTTTCTCTGAGAAAAATAAAAAAAATATGTAATTTGAAATGTTCATTTCTACGTGCTTTAATTTGCTTTTTTTTTTTTTTATAATTTTGGATGGGCGCAAGACCATGGTTTGAAATCTTTGAGTTTTGATAATGGCGTGGGGTTTTTCATCCATTCTAATACTTGTTTAACACTAACTACATAAACATCTTTTAAAGCAAGAATTTTTTCTAAAAATTTGTTCACTGCTGAAACTCTGTAATCCGAATAAACAAACCATGCAGCATGCATATTGAGGCCGAATGGGGCACGAGAACTCTTATAATAGTTATTGAAATTATTCCAAAGGTAATCGAAAGCTTCCGTTTCATTGTAAGGTGGCTGTATACACCCGTCAACATACGTGCATTTATACTTATTATTTTTATCAAACAAAGGAATGACAGGAACTTGCCAGAATCCTTTAACTGCGCTGCGCGGACAGTTTAAGAAACAACGATAGGGCCAAGGGAAGTCTAATGTAGAAGGCCAGATAATGTCATACTTATTATGATCCTGTCCTCTGTAAGTAAGTGTTATATCATATTTAAATCCCAGATTGTTTAATATTCGAGGTTGATCATCACCTGCTGAAAGTAAAAATGGACTTCGCCATCCAACGATATCATCTTTCTTGACTTCCGCATATTTAATTAGGTTGTCTCTTTGTTGTTTGGCCTCTTTTGAAATAAGTTCAGTAGTATCTATTCTCGTGTGAGTAACACTATGAACACCTATCTCATGACCGGCATCATAGTATTTTTTGACTAATCTGTAGTTTGTATAATGATCAGATACATAAAGAGACATCGTGATTGGGCAGCCATTGGGATTAGAATGGTTACTGGTGAATATTTCATCGTAATATTTGCTAACTAAGCTATTAACTGCATCGTCGAACCCGAAGTATACCATCTGGGGTATATCTGTAACGTTCATTTTTGGAAACCATTTGTTGCTGCAGTAGCAATTTGGGGAATAGCAATTTTCTTCTTGTTGGCAATTTGCTTTGACAGTCGAAACCATTAATAAAAATAATAAATAGCGAGTCATTTTGTTCTGTTGTTGTTTATTCAGACTGTGACGCTTATGTCTTCCTTGATCTGAAGATGTCTACTGCGATTTGATCAGTATCGATGTTGATCACTTTATATATATTTATGAAGTCGGAAGTAACCGACAATCAAATTTTGTGTATAACGGAAGTAAAAACTAAAATAGGTAAAGAAAGAATGTTACATTAAACTCTAGGGAAAAGCAAGGGTAATTAAATATAGGAGTATAATAGCGAGAAAATTATTCAAGAGTATCTACTTAGAATGCATTGTCGTATACTTTCTTTGTTATGTAAAATGCTACTGAATTATATGTTTGTATATATAGTTATGTAAATGTGTTAATACATCCACATTTTTAGGTATGTGTGCGAATACGCGTGTATGAATCAGGTGATGTGCATTTGGGTGCTTTGTTTTAATCTGGTTCAGTTTAAAGAGATAATGTAGGAGTGTGTGAGAGATGTGCGCGTGTTCGTGTGTGTGAAAAGAAGGGTCTACGTGTGAAAAAAAGCACTATCAACATCTTAGTGGGAGAGAAATACTAACTAGGGTAGGTGGACAGGAAGGTGGTATATGCCGTGAAGAAAAAGCAATACTGCTATACAACCGGTGTTTAATTATTACTTGAATAAAGGTTTAAAATAGCACAAACCAGAACTATTATTAGTATAATCCACTTGTATTCAGATAAAATAAAATACGGTTTCAACTTTGTCGTATTTCTTCAGAAATAATAATAAGCGACATTAACTTTTAGAATAGGCACTTTAAGATAGCCGCATACAATTAGAAACTCACATTCACATTGGTACACATGTGAAAAGACACAATCTCGATTAAAACACGTCTATCGAAATCATAGCATTTGAATTATTCTAATTTGCAGGACAGGTTTCTTTAGCAAAACCAGTAATGCGTCAGCTTTGACCTCTTGCTAACCATGAAGAAAGTGCAAATACGCCACTTGGGTCAGTACAATTAACTACAGCAAATATTAGACAGCATAATAAAAATTGAAACTTCGCCCAGTAGGAAAGTTTTATTTATCAACATTAACCACCCCACTATCGAGTTTTTGACTTCTCAACTTCAATTACAATAGCTCTACCTTTTTGAAGCTGGTCACTCTATTCCTGTCTCTGTTAAATTAAATCGACGCATCTGACCCTCTTTTTATCGGTATCTTTGCTGGATCATAGACTCCGATTCAAGGACAATATATGATTTCAAGTTATGAGCCCTAAATATTATGACTTTAAGTTTTCTAAGTTCAAGATTTTTGCTTATCCAGAGTCAGTTAGGTAATGTATCCGTGACAGTGCAATTAAATATACCTACTTTTGAAAGAAAAAGGGGTTTTACGTTTTACCAAAGAAAAAAGAAAAAGAAACCAAAACATTTTTTAGTCACTTAAAATATTGAAATCAATTAAAACATTTTCATTTAGAAATCTATAGCAAAAAAAAAAAAAGAAAAAGGAACGTTACCAAAAATACATAATCCTGAAGGCACATTTGGCTTTAGAATTAGGGACATTCGAGAATTCTAAATTCGTTTTTCTATGGTGAGTCAAGAGCGCTATATGGTTTCGATGCCAGTTTAATGCTATTATGCTATGCTTAAGCCGCCAACAATCAAGAGAAAAGTTTGCATATTATTTGCGCTTTATTGCTTTGCCGTCCGTGATGACAATTTTAAGGTATCTTTAAGGAGTTCTTTCTTCAGTTAAGGCTTCATAGATAAAATCTTGGAATTATCGAGAAAATGCATTATGATTTTTACCAAACACCGATTATACATCTGAATAATTAAGAAGATTGAAATTGAAAAGATTGAAATTTGCAGTGAACACATTAGCTACAAAGGAGTAAATAAAATGAGGGTTAGAAATTGTAACAATCATACTTTGATTAAAGTGTTTTGACTGCCGGATTACATAGTCCTCGCTAACATCTGTAGATCGAGTTCAGGTCAATCTCCTCTGTCCATGCTTCCCTGCATATTCTAAATTTTTTTCCACATTACTATTAACACTCCTCTCTCTCACACTCCAGCCTAGATATCAAAAGATTTACAATTACTGTGAATCAAAGTCTTCCATTTCACATTCTTGTAAGTTCGTCTACTCTCTGACGGACTTACCTCCTATCCTGCAAGGGAAATATCGATCTAAGCTTACCCCTTTCTCAAATCCTCATCCTCACTGACTTCAGCGTATAAACTCCTTCCTTTTGTACTTCTACACAGACACCTCAAATACAGAAGCTGAATGATTTGCTATTCTGAGCTATCTGCTCCAGCTATTTCTGTCCACCCCCATCCCCACCGACACATCGGCATACCCGTAGCATATCCTCTCGTCACTTCTGCTGGGTCACACGCACTAGATCCTATTCGTTTCACTAACCAGTTATGTGTTCCCTGGAATTCCTACTCCCTGCTCATTTCTGTCTTCCGTTTTTCCAACAGATGCTCAAACCGAACAAAAACTACACTATTGTCACCAGTTAGTGAACCTTCAAAGGTTACAGGAAGCGCTTCTTCCACTTTGACTAACTTAAAAAAGAAAACAAGATAATACCATAGAACCTTGGACAATTTCATTTTAGGTACAAGTCGATCGAACCCTTGTATGTGGAACTGGGTGGATGGAAAATGTAGGAACGGCCGTCGAATGATTAATCTTCAGAGAGGCGGCGTACTAACGATTTTGCCAGCTCACTACCTTAACAATAATAATGGTTTCAAATTTTGGTATAAGGCCGGCAATTTTGGGGGAATTGTTAAGTCGATTACATCACCTCCACTGCTTACTTGGTATTTACTTTATCGATCCCCAAAAGGATAAAAGGCAAAATCGACCTCGGCGAAATTTGAACTCAGAGCGAAAAACGGACGAAATACCACTAAGCATCTTGTCCGGTGTACTAAAGATTCTGCCAAATCTCTGCCTTCTTCATAATAATATTAGTAATGATGGACCCTCCCGTCGAAGACGATGTATAAGCGTTCCGATTTCGCCGAACGACCTGCATAAAGGATTTGTTTATAGTGATCAACTGTATGTTCCATTCATTAGCTCACTTCCTCTATCAAGTCGACGTTGCCTGAACAGGTACACGGTGTGCCGCAGAGCAACGTGAGATGCTCAAGAACACAACGCACCACTCGGCTGCTGTCCACATTCCCAGAATCTACCAGAACAAACAAAACCGAGCGTTCCGAGAAGTAAAACAGCAGCAACAACAACGACGACGACGACAATAACAACAACAACCTCAACAACAACAATCCTTTCTGCTATAGACACACGGCCTGAAATATCGAGATGGGTGGGGCGGACTAGTCGGTTTCGCTGGTTCTTAATTTATTGACTCCGAAAGGATGAAAGGCAAAGTTGACCTTGGCGGAATTTGAACTCAACGTAGCGATGGGCGAAATACCGCTAGGCATTTCGTCCAGCGTGCTAACGATTCTGTCAGCTCTCTGTCTTACATAATAATAATAATAATAATAATAATAATAATAATAATAATAATAATAATAATAATAATAATAATAATAATAATAATAATAATAATAATCCTTTCTGTTATAGGCACAAGACCTAAAGTTTTGGGGAAGGGGGTTAGTCGATTACATCGACCTCCAGTACTCAACTGGTACTTATTTTATCGACACCGAAAAAGATGAAGATAAAGTCAATCTCTGCAGAAATTATACTCAGAAAAGCGAAACTGGAAGAAATGCCATTAAGCATTTTCTCCGGCATACTAACGATTTTATCAGCTGGTCGTCATATGTTTCAAATTATGGCACGAGGCAACAATTTTAATGGAGTGGGGAAGTCGATGAGATCAATCCCAGTATTTGACTGGTACTTATTTCATCGACCCTGAAAGGATGAAAGGCAAAGTCAGTATCGGCGGAAATTGAACTCAAAACGTAAAAACGGACGAAACGCCGCTAAGCATTTTGTCCAGCGTGCTAACGATAGCCAGCTCGCTCGCCTTAAGAATCCTTTCTACCATAGGCACAAGCCCTGGAATTTTGTGGGAGGGGGACAGTCGATTAAATCGATACCAATACGCAACTGGTACTTAACTTATCGATCCCGAAAGGATGAAAGGCAAAGTCGATCTCGGAGGAATTTGAACTCAGAACGTAGCGACGGGCGAAATACTGCTAAGCATTTTATCCAGAGTTGCTAACGATTCTGCCACCTCACCGTTGATAATGATAACAGCAACAACAACAACAACAACAACAACAACAATAATAATAATAATAGGGAATTGTAATGCCAGATGGGCAAACAAAGAGAGCGGTTGAGAGAGGACAGTGGTATAAGTAGTTGGGAATACTGGAAGTAGATGAGATAAAAAATGAAGAAATGAAACAAATTACCAGTAGAGATTACACAAGGAGAGTCAGAAAATTTTGCAGTCAAAGCTGAATTCCAAAAATTTCATTTAAGCAATAAATCCAAAAGCAGTACCCTTAATCAGATATAAAGTTGGACTAATAGACTGGACCAGAAACGAAATAATGTTACTTGACAGAAAAACTAGGAAGTTGTTGACGATGTATGGAGCCCACCATCCGAAAGCTGATATCAACCGGCTGTACTTAAGGAGAAACCAGGGTGGAAGGGGTTTAATAGCAGTAGAAGAATGTGTACAGACAGAAAGAAAAAGTCTAGTAGAGTATATATAGAGCAGCACAAAGAAACTACTAAAGATAGTTAAGAAAGAACAGGTGATGAAAGCGCGTAATAGGAGAAAAAGACAAGAATGAAATACAAAAGTGAGCACGTCAGACAGATCGAAGAGAAAATTCTGCATGGCCAATTTTTGAGAGCTACTCAAGACATATGTAAAAAAAAAAGAAAAAAGAAAAAAAAAAAACCTGAGCAGAGTTAAAAAAGGGGAAATTAGAAAAAGAAACAGAGCGCCTAATTGTAGCAGCCCAAGATCAAGCGATAAAAACAAACTGAGAAAAAATATATATGGAGAAAATGTGTCAGAAAAATATAGAGGCTGTGGAAAGTCTTCATCATTTCTAAACTATCAGAATATTATTGGTCTTCTTCCTTTTCCAGTTCTTTCGTCCTTCAACTCTATCTGTAACAGCAGTCTTTCGTTTTCATTTCACACAAGGGTTAGCTAGCAAACAGTCACTCAACCTGCCTCAAATCATTACATTCTACCATCTTAAATAGGAAGGACAAAGAAAAAAAAAAGATCAAAGGTCGTTACCATGTCATAGGGTTGAAAACCTGTTTTACCGGATTCTGTGGCATGTACATTCCCGCTCCAACTCCTGGACGGACATCGCTCCGTCGCAGAGATACTTATTTTTACCAACTGGGTGGATTGGAGCAACATGAAGTGTTTAGTTCAAGAAAACAATGCATCGTCCGGCCCAGGGATCGAAACCACTATCTTATGATCATGAATCCAACACACTGAGCCACATGTTTCAACAAATAGGAAGGACAGTAGATAATAATAGACTACTCTTTTAATACGTTTGCTTTCCTTCGTCTCTCATTAAGGACGATGGATGAAGGTAGTAGTTGTTCGCCCCACTGGAACAGCATTGTCTATGACAACAATCCGATGCGACGCCGAATGTTCTCTCCGGGGTGTTGTCCAGTTCTGTCTTTCCAGTAGAGGGTGTTTGATAGGATCCAAGCCTGGGCAGTATGGTATAGAGGACTGGTTGTTGTCCATACAGCATGTCTCTCCTTTCTACGTTACTCATGGATCCAAAGGAACAGCAGGGTCGTTAAAATTTAGTATCAAAGTCATCGTAGGAATTGTCAGAACGAGGTCCTCCACAGGTTTGAAATTAAGAATTTCTTTCCCCTAAATGGGACTTTCCCGCCACCTAAGAAGCTCCATCTTACTGTAGTCAGTTCAGCAATTTCAGCTGAGTCAGTGTTCGGAAAAAGAAAAGACAATTTAAACACACATAGAGAAGTGAATACACGATAAAACAAATTACGAAGTATTCTATATAATATTTATTCACAAACATTAGTACAGAAAAAAAAAAAAAAAATTGACACATGACACTCTTTTCATATGAATCTTATATTTATCTTTATCAAGTTGGTCCCGTTAAAAAGTCAATAACGAGTACTGTTTATGTAATAAAACTGAAAGAATTCATATCAAGCGTTTCAGTTTATTGTAATCGGAAAAAAATATTTAAAAAAAAGAAACCACCAACAAAACATAAAATGAATAATTATATAAAAATGAATTAAATGAAGTAATTAATCATCCCACTTTGTATATAAAAGTTACGTTTGCATAAAGTTTCTAATGGTTTGTGAGTGCGATTCACCTAAAACTTTTCTGTAACAATTAAAATGTGTCGATTTTTTTAGGCGCCTTTGCAAAAGAAAAGCGATCTGAAGTTTCCTCTTTATTAAAAAAATGTAATAAAAACGTAAAAAAAAAAAAAAAAGATTTGTGGAGTATGTTCTTATTCGCATCACTTGTTACCAACACTATTATGCTTGTCTTCTTCCTGAACGTAATCTACAAAGAAAGAAAATATTCATATATTGAAATAGACTCTATAAATGCTTTGGTATTTCTTTAGAAGAAATTTTGATATTAAATTAAGATTTAGTAAAAAAAAAAAAGTTAAGAAAACCAACCATCAAATAAAAATAATTACTAAAATAGGCAAAAGGCCAGAAATTTTTGATAAAAAATATAGTACCGAATTCATCCAACAGCTACATGACAAACTGATGGAAAATCCGAGCAAGGGAATCCAGGTTTTAGCGAGAGAGAAGGGTGTTGGAGTCGCCACCATAAAGCTGGCCTTAAATGAGGATCTTCGCTACTACTCGTACAAGAGGTGCAAGGGACAAATTCTGACTGCCAAGGCCAAGGAGAACCGCTTGACAATGACAAAGAAGGTCATGAACAAGCTGAGACATCATGTTGAGCCGGGGATGAGCTGATTCTTCTTAGAAGAAAAAGAACTTCTGCCAGGACAAGTTACACAACACCCATAATAACAGGTAGCTTGCTTACAACTCATGTGATATCCCACGTATCATGAAAACCAGGTTCCCTCAATCTGTGATGGTGCTTCGGCGTGTCTTCAATGAGAGTGAGACCATGCAGCTCTACATCTTTTAAAAGGGCCTTAGGCTCAATTCAGACGTCTACATACATACACGCTAAGGTACGGGGACGTAAAGACACCAGCATCGGTTGTCAAGCGATGATGGGGTACAAACACACACAGAGTGACAGAGAGACAGCCGGACACACACGCAGACATACACGCAGACACATACACACACACTCTCTCTCTCTCTCTCACACACACACACACACACATACATACACATACTACATGTGTGTGTATATATATATATATATATATATATATATATATATATATATGCATGACGGGTCTCTATACAGTTTCCGTTTACCAAATCCACTCACAAGGCACTGATATAGGAGACACTTGCCCAGTGAATCCGCAACCACGCAATTGCAAACCGAGCTTTTCAACCACACAACCACTTGCAAAATACTATTCATTTACAACTTTAGGAAAAGGAACCAAAACGTATTTTTTGCCGAAAACTTACCGTTACATCTATACACAAGATCTGACCAAATCACATTTTCTTGAGAAAAGCAGAATACACCGAGGCGTCCACCTTTCAATGTGAAATCATAAATGTTTCCAGAATCTGCTACCAGCTCAGATTTTTCATAGAAGATAACCCTAGGAAAACAAAGAAGAAAAAGAAATGAATAAATATTCACTTTGAAAATAAATAGTAATATATTTATGATTTCTAAATTTTATTCGTAATTTCGTCAATAATATTTGTGTCCCTCAAATTATAATAATGGTTTCAGATTTTGGCACTAGGCCAGCACTTTTAAGGGGAGGGTTTAGTCGATTATTGCCCAGATATTTGAAGAAGGATACGATTTCGATAGTTGTGCCATGCAGTATTATTTTTAGGATCCAAACAGGGCTTTTCAGAGCAGGGCTGATAAAGAAGAATGGTTTTATTAAGGTATATCAAGAGGCCTAACATGTTACATACATACGTGCATACATACATACATGCATACATACATACATACATACATACACATTCACACATGCATACATACACATACATACATACATGCATACACACTCATACATACAAACATACATACACACATGCATACATACATACACACATGCATACATACATATATACAGCTTTGTATCTTTGTTAGAAACCAGCCCCTAGCCCCTTCCTCAGGGGAAGAATTTAAATATTTAAAAACGGAAGAGGACATACATGCACACACACACACACACACACACACACACACACACACACACACACACACACAC
>NC_068982.1:28128672-28130121 GCF_001194135.2 Octopus bimaculoides
CAATTAGATTTTAAATTCTTGTTTGATTCACTAATCTGTTGAACAGCAGCATAGTCGACATGGTATGTTTTCTTCTCTTACTCTTGTTTTTTGCAAACATCTTCAAAATGTCTTTCTAAAATGAAATTCCATTATGCAGCTGAAGAGTAAATTTTCATTGTACATTCTGTGGTGTTCTCACTACATGAATAAATGGAGCATGTACGAAACGTACGTACTGCTATAACCTATTGAATTTTTGTTGCTTATCTTCAAATTTTATTCACCAAATCTCTTGATTTTGTTTTTGGTTTTTACCTTACCAAATTCTGGTACCTCAAACATTTTAAGTACCACATTTAATCTTTTGATTAAATCTATATTATATATATATATATAAACTACTTACATTAGAGAGACTGCACGCTGCATAGGGGAGCGTATAGGTGAACACTAACGAGAGCTCAAAGAAGAGAAAAACTCGTCAGTGCTCTACCAACATGCTCAAGCAGAACATGGAGACTCGATTAATAACATAGAGGTTAAAGTATTATTGATGCATAGAACTGACACGACACTTAGACAGATCACAGAGGCTACACACACAGCAGTAGACAGACCGAGCCTCAATAGAAAACGTGTATGGAACAATAACCGCACCACTACACCACATGACTAAAGACAGAAGGGAAGAGAAGAGACAGGGAAGAAAAAAGGGAAGAAAAAAACTGATACAAACATGGTAATAAATACACAATAGACATATATGCACATAATTTCTTTTATGTATCACAAATGAGATAAATAAAAAAATAGATATTTGTCACATACCCGTAATGAATACAAGAAATATAGATAAAAATAGATAAATAAATAAATCTATATAAAGGGCATGGATACAAGCAACATAAGAAGCGAACCCATATACACATACAAACACACACAATAACTTTACAGACGGCCGCAACAGTATCAACAACACGACTAACAACGACAACAGCAGCAGCAGTGACAACGATGGCAATAACAACAACAACTACCACGATGGAAGCACCGTGGACGAACACACAAACACAGAGAGATACAGGAACTGTACCAAATTTTCGGGTCCGAGGACAGCAACAGCGACAACGAGGGGAGAGGATGGGACAGAGGAGCAGGTTATACTGCTGCTAAGAACAATGACACACACACACACACACACACACACACACACACACACACACACGGACGAAAACGCATGCACACATAAGGATACACACAATAGAAGAGCAGAATGAAATGAGTGGAGCAAGAGGACACACGAAGACGAAAAGTGTCACTGAAGAGGTCACAGATGTGTGACGAAAGATTTCTGGACAATGGACATGAGTTCGAATAAGAACAATGATAAACGAGTGAAAAACAAATAAATAGTGCGTGTGTTTATTTGGCAAAAAAAATGACCATCCCAAAATACAACAATATATA
>NC_068982.1:28131166-28133852 GCF_001194135.2 Octopus bimaculoides
ATATATAGACACACGTATCTTACATGCAATACATGCATATATAACTGTGAAGTAGATAGAATGAATTATAAAAATATAAGAGACATACCTTATTAAACCAATGCTTGGTCGATGGAATAATTCCCATCGATAAGCCCTCTTTTCTTTCCAACCTACATTACGAGGATCAGTCCATAGGAGTTTGACCTTTATTTAAATAAATTAAATGATTTAAATGTCTCAAAATTGAAAATAATTGTTTCTTACTTAAACATTAAGCTTGAAGTTTTGAAGTGGAGAGTTACAAAGAATTTATCCAAGTTTGCACTATTTCCTATGTCAATAAGAACGAATACGATGAAGAATGGTTCCTCATAAAAATAGGAACTGAATTTAGGATTCTTTCCTTCTTGAGCTTACTGTTATTTACAGTTCATATGGTTAAAAAGGAATAGTTCATATATACATAACCAAACAGATACCAAAGAGGCTGGTGTTAGTCTGCGTTGGCAAAACTTATATTGTGTAGTAAAATCGATAAAAAGAGTGCAGTGAATTTGCTGGGAGGGGTGGAAAATCCAACGTTTCAGACTGAATCAAGGAAAAGTCGAAAGGAGAAAAATGAAAAGACAGTTGTAGTCGTCGCCTTTCTTTTTAACTTTGATGATGTACAATTTTGCTGTTTCATATATATATATAGTCTGATACACGAACAGTATAAAATAGTAGTAACTGAATGAAAGTCCTAACTACCCTAGAAACAACAACGATTAATTTGTTTGTCACAGAAACCAAAACGTAAAGAATAGTAACATGACCTAGATTTTGGCAGAAAGTTCCTCCCTTGGCCAGTCGGGTCAAAAAATGAGTTTGAGCTAATTTTAGAACAACATCCATCATGCAGTTGAATAAAGGAACAAAAGTCTTCTCATTCAGTTGGAATTATTCTCCATTCGAGGGAAAATCAAACGTATAAGTTAAAATGCTCAGAAGAAGCCTTTGTTTGTTTTTACATCATAACGCACTTTAAAGTGTAAGATGAACAGTAACAAACGGCTGAAACGACACGTAGGCAAAAAAGAACTTAATACGACTGCACAATGATTTGTTGCCTTTATTGAACTCATAAAGCAAAATATGCCGAATATGCTCCTTTGTGACTTCCAATATAGCTTTGAAAAAATAACTGTTAAAATCGAATTGCACTCTTCAAAACTTGCACTAAGAATAAATACAAGGTAAAATTACTACCTGGTTTTATAGCAAGTTGATGCAGGTAGTATATCGGGTCTCCCTCCGACTTTTAGCTCATGCAATTAAAAAAACCGTATTATTTATGGGATAATCCAATATACACCTTAGTGTTTCACAGTTATTGTTTTAAGATTTATATAACCTCGGTCAATTTAATGGAGATATTACATTACTTGTCTCTACTAGAGTAATGCAAATAAAGTTCTTTGGAAAACAGAGAAAAAAAGTTAGTCGAATAAGTTCAGAAGTTTGACATAATTTATTTAACTGAATGTATTATTTCTAAAATACTTTTATTTACCATTTAAGAATTACTTAAATTTCAACACCTTACGTTGTAATTGTTTCACATTTTATCCAGAAGTATATTATGAAATATTATAAAAACATCGAGTCACGGTTGAATATAGGCACAGAATGAAGAAAATAAAGGTTTGGAAGGCTTGGAAGAACTATCCTAACATAAGTTGGAACAAAATCAGTAGGCTATTCTTGTGATTTCAAACTACAAGGAAAATATCTTTCCCTTTACCGCCTATTGAATTCAATAGATATGACTCTCTATGAACAACAACAAATAAAATACCTATAATTAAAGTATCTTATATTTCAGGTCTTTATAAAAATGAAGTAGAACGAAGAATCTGATTAAGACTTAGGGGAAGTTCGTAAAATTACTACCTGATAAAGCTAACATTGTATTTAGTTTGAACGAAATCAGTATCATACCTGATCATGTGTATCACCAGTGTGCCAAAGAGCATTTCGTAGATATTGGCCGGGTCCTGTGGACGAGTTGACAAGTTTGAGTTGGATACCTGGCTGAGCAACAGCTCGGAACGGTGTGGAGTGCCAGTAAGTTTGTGTGTTCTTTTTCCACATGACTACATAGAAATGGGCATTGTCTTGGTAGCCAAAAATGAATCCTGCATAATCATCATCTTCTTTGGTATTTATGTATAAAGTTCCGCTAAAATCGACACCAGAAAAGGCAGTATAACCTATAAATAAGAAGGAAACGAAATTCTTGCCTTTATTTACAGTCAACAAACTCAGATGTTTAAGGATGAAAAGTCAACAACAAGAATAACAAAAGGAGGACAAAATAGAACTAACGATGTTGTATAACATATATAATATACATACAAACATAGAACGGTGCTAGCAGCAATAGAAATTAATGACAAACATACAAACAAGTAATGAATATCGCAAAAAATAATCATTAGCGACGGAAGCAGTATTAATACTCAAAGCAATCTCTATATCTAACTTCATGTGGGTGTATTGCTAGAATGTTGAATACTGCGGCATTTACCTCGAGAGGTCCTCATCAGCACCACCAGCACCAGCACCACCACCAGCACCAGCACCACCACCACCACCACCACCACCACAGGTACCAGCACCAGCACCAGCACCACCAGCACCAGCACCAGCACCAGCACCAGCA
>NC_068982.1:28136362-28138067 GCF_001194135.2 Octopus bimaculoides
CAAAATCAATAGAGCAGTGTATAAACTATTATGTAGCATTTAGTTACATCAGTTAACATTTTGAGTTCAAATCCAGTCAGTGTCGACTTTGCATTATATCTTTCCGAGGCCAATAAAATTAGAGCTAATAAGTACATTATTTACAATTGGCGGATATTTGTCCTCATCTTGTTTGCTGTTAACACAACGTTTCGGCTGATATACCCTCCGGCCTTCGTCAGGTGTCTTGGGGAAATTTCGAACCTGGGTTCTCATTCCTAAGGTATTTTTCGATGTTATTATTATTATTATTATTATTATTATTATTATTATTATTATTATTATTATTCAGGTCACTGCCTGGAATCGAACTCGGAATCTTGGGGTTAGCAGCCTGCGCTCTTAACCACTACTCCATATGCCCGTGGGCATATATGTACTAAAAGGCGGCGGGCTGGTAGAAGCGTTAGCACGCCAGGCAGAATGCTTAGCGGTATTTTCTTTTGTCTCAACATTATGGTTTCAGATTCCACTGAGGTTGACTTTGCCTTTCATCCTCCCGGGGTGATAAAATAAGTAGCGGTTAAGCACTGTTTTTGAATGGCTAACGTGTACCTTCTTCCCTTATATTTTGTTATTTCTCAACCATTCACATACTTGAATTAAATAAGAAGTGTATTTATGTGCTGTGTGTGTATCTATACTGATGCGCGTACATTTGGTTTATTAGTTGATATACAAATCTTTTTTGCACTATATTCTTTGAGTTAGTGTATTATTTCATTGTTCTACTTTAAACTTTAACATCATTTTGATCCTTCCTTCTCTCTTTGCTTCCTTTCCCGCCAATTGTTTCTCTTGCTTCCATTTTCTCCTTTTCCTTTCCTCTCCTCTCCCTCCTACCCACACTCTGTAAATTCATATTTTATTCTCCATATATTTTAATGAATATTTCAAACATTAAAGAGATACAAACTGCATTTAAACATTTCGTGTTGCGTCTCATTATATCACCACCTCAACAAGGAATTCATTCAAGACGTCTTGCTTGGTTCGAAATATTCCACTGTCGTTATCAACTTTATATGATGACTGTGTAGCCAAGAGCTTAACAAATTAATGAGATGACAGTGTAGCTAAGTAGATAATTAATTAATGAATTAATTATGTGCAAAACTCAGAGTTACAATGTATTTTCAATAACTGACACTATCGCTTTATCTATTTTTCACACTTCGTACATATTGAGTGCTCTATAATTTTCTTGTATAATCAACCTTTATATATAATTCATTTAAAATACAGAGATGCCTATAATAGGACATCTAACCCGCTAGAAAGAGCAGCCAAAGACTCTATACCACAATTAGGGATAATTTCGAAAGCTGAATGAAAAATAAAAACATTTAACAATCTATTTTCCGTACCATGATTTCAAGCTATTTTAGCAAAATAAAATATTTTGCAAGGTCAGCTATCTTCAGCGGAACAACCTAGATTTAACATATAAACACGAGGCACTACATAGAAAACATGACTTGTGCTTATATGCTTAATTTTTCAAAATTTACCGCGCATGTGCGGTTTACCGTTTCGGCAGCAAATACAATTATAATGCCGATTTTCTTTCAGAAATTAGCCAAAAAACATTTTATCATTATTAATAAATCATAGGGTAGCAAAAAAATTTTAGAAATTTCTTTTGCTACCCTATGATTTATTAATA
>NC_068982.1:28138077-28142102 GCF_001194135.2 Octopus bimaculoides
ACTTGTGCTTATATGCTTAATTTTTCAAAATTTACCGCGCATGTGCGGTTTACCGTTTCGGCAGCAAATACAATTATAATGCCGATTTTCTTTCAGAAATTAGCCAAAAAACATTTTATCATTATTAATAAATCATAGGGTAGCAAAAAAATTTTAGAAATTTCTTTTGCTACCCTATGATTTATTAATATATATATATATATATATATATATGTATATATATGCATGTGCGTGTGTGTGCGCATGTGTGTGTGTGTGTGTGTGAGTGTGTGTGAGAAAGTATGTACGTGCTTGTGAAGTCACTCTTTGAACGGCTGGTAGTATGCAACCCAGCATGGTCGAGCTGTCGGTGGCTACTCCGACAACCCCTACCAAACCTGCTTTTTAAGGAGGGTGGCTTTCGTTGGACTCCTTGCAGGCGAAAAACAAAACGTGTCTTTGGATGAATGAACTCAGTCGAGTCAACGGTCATCCAGCAGATGGGAATTAGAGACCCCCTTGTCTTTATTTAGGCATCTTTCTGGGTGTGATATGTAGTGTGTAGTGTGATGTGTGTATATATGCATACGTAAATGTGTATGTGTGTGTATGTATACATGTATACATGCATGTGGATGTTGTGTGTGTGTATGTGCGCGCGTATGTGTGTGTGTGTGTGTGTGTGTGTGTGTGTGTGTTTAAAGTAGATTTAAAGGTGCAGATAAAGGGAAACAAATACTAAAATATATTTGGAAACTGAAACTATACTGATTAAAAATCAATAATAAATATTGGAAATGTATCAAAATTTACCTATTTTATCATTATCTGTGTCCAGCTGATCGGAGTTTATAATACTTGGACAATTATCAGTGTTGTCTTGTATTCCATCGTTATCTCTGAAAAAATACAAAATTCCTTATTACTTCATAATATTGTTTATCCGATACAATTTACTGTGAAACATTTATTCAAGTTGAACATCTCAACCGCTTTAAAAATCGCTAGTATTCTCAGAACGTTGGATTAAATGCTTCACAATACTCCGTTATCCTTTTGGTTTTGAGTTCAAATTTCACCGAAGTTAATTTCTATTTTTATCTTGAAAGGATCGATAAAACATGTATCAACGAAGTACTAGTTTAATCGAAATCTCATTTCCAACAAATTTAACATTTGGAATATAATGCAAGACCAATATTAATATGCTCACGTTACGATGGACCGGTGTCCCGTCCAGTTAGTAATATAATGTATACGCTACAGAAACCGGAAAATGTTCACATGAAATTTTTGGTTCTCCATAGTCATCTAGGCTGTAAATGTTTGGCTGAAAAATTCGACTTGTATGCCGGAAACCACAGTGCTTATTTTATTGAGTTAAGTGGAATGACGATTAAAATTAAATCAATTTAGAATTTAAATGCTGGATGTAGACGAACAAAACTAAATACTATAAGGTTCTTCTACCATTAGCATTTTGTCAAAGGCGGCGAACCATTTACCACAATATTTGCATAGCTCCTGCATAGTTGAGGGAAAGAGAGTAAAGGAAGAATAAACTATTTCAATTATGGGTTGCCGTTAGCCGCTATATCTAGAAAGAACAGTCATAATCATTACAAACACAAGCAATCACAACCATAAGCTACCTGCATCATTGCTCTGTAGGGTAATCAAAGGCAGAATTGAAAGAAAGTTAAACAAAATATCTTGCAGTGTTTAGTTACATTACTGTAAATCCCGAGTTCAAATCTAGCAGTTTTCAATTTCCTTTTGACCATTTCATCGTCAATAAATACAAAGCCAAGTACCGATTTAATCGATTCGTTGGTTAGTCCACATTATTTCGTAAGGAGCACGGCGCCGGTTTTCCGGTTTCTGTGGCGTATGTATTACTGCCTGGACGGGACGCGGGTCCGTCGTAAGGTTACTCATTTTTAGTAACTGACTGGACTGGAGCAACGTGAAATGAAGTGTTCTGCTCAAGAACACAACGCATCGCTCTGTTCAGGAATCGAAACTACAATCTTACGATTATAAAGTCCAACACCTGAACCATTAAGCCACGTGTCTCCACAACCGATTCGTTGCCCCACAAAAAATGCACGGTGCTGCAACTATTCCAGAAATTATCATTCGGTGAAAGGTATTAAAATTACATTCAACAGCATAAGTAGACAAAGAAACTGTTTCTTACTTATAACATTCAACTGGTTATTTTTTATTATACTTTGTACACATTATACTGTACTAAACTATATTAGATTTATAAAAGTTTCTTACTTGTCATCATTAGTGTCGCAAACATCTCCAGTTAAATCGTTATCACTGTCCAGCTACAGAAATAAACACAAGGCAATATTTAGAATAGACTTTTGAAGCATATTGTTTATATTCAGATATCATTTAGATATTTCTGCATGTTAATGTCTGTCAAAAAAGATCTTGGGTGATAAGAATACTTGCAACTGTCACCCATATACTGGTTGGTGATCGGGTGGTATTAGTTTCTCTCGATAATATTAAACGCATTAAGGGAGAGAGAAACAGGCCTTCTCTAACAGAATGATCGACTAAGGGGAACTATTCACAAGTAGAAATCAAAACAAGGTCACCAGTTCCTTACTTACGGTGTGCATCTCAGAAGTTTTGAGACGCTTTCTTAGGAGCGATAGGTATAACTGTCCTAGATTATTGTAATTTTCGTATATCATTTCTATATATCTAATAAACTGACCAGCCAATTTTTTTTTTTAATCCCAGATTGAAGGAGACGGCTCTAACAACTCTTTGAACACACCATACTAAACACCGACTGTTACTGTTGACTAATTTATACAATAGAATCGGGACGTGAAGACAATTTAGAAGCTCGCTATGAAATAAAGTTTCGTGTTAAACTGGGGAAAAAACTGCATAAACCAATGAAATGCTCCAGACTGCTTATGGATTAACTTTTTCACTGGCACAAGAGGTTCAAGGATTATAGTAAAGAAGTAAGAGACGAGGAGAGGTGGGGGAGGGAGAGGGATGTCAAAACATCAATTGAAAAAAAATTGTTGTTTTCTAGACGAAGATTGTCGTGTGTCTATAAAGACCAGAAGCATACAGTTTAGAGTTGGTGTCGAAAATGTACACAGAATTATTCATGAAGGATAGATAGTGGGTAGCGATTTTCTTCACTACTCCAGGGAGTGACGACCCTGCCTGACACGAGTCCCGGGCTCAGCTGGCTCCGGCTGACAGTACCCAGTATGAGCTCCTATCCAGGGTTACAGAAAGGAGACAGCCTTCAAAGAAATTCGGAGTGGAGCCTCGTAGGCGGTTAAGTGTTCGACTCGACACTCTTCTGGCAGCTCCTGCAACCAAGCTGGTGCTAAAAGGAATGCTCTCCACTCCTTTGGACTACGTCAGCAAGGTCGAGAGAGGAATCCTGACGATTGGGCTACCCAGGGTTTTCTTACATCTAGCCCAGGCCTGCGCAAAACTGGAGAGGACATGAAATGTAAAAACCAGACTGGATTAGTTTATGCACAACTCCATTGTCTCTCGAGACAAAAGGATGCCAACAATATTCATGAAGGCCTGAATATATACAAAGTTTGTAGCCAGGATGCTCGTCACTGAGTAATTACTTGACAGAGATGAGCATCAAAACTGTTCCTCACCCTCCCTACAGTCCGGCCTTGCTCCCTATGACCTTTGATTGTTTCCCAGACTGAAGGAAAACCTTAGGGGTAGTTATCTTGAAACATTCAGAAAATAAATAAGGACGTCATAAGGGTTCTTGGACACTTTCTCTTTGGGAGACTTCCATGGGGCCTTCACGAAGTGGCTAGAGCGCTACAAGTGCATTGAAGTCAGAGGATCCTACTTTGAAGAAGATTAGAGTCTTATACTTCTTTGAAATTAATAAATGTATCTCCTGAAAAAGTTCGAAAACTTCTGGAAGGCATCTTGTGTTTTGTAACATTCATCAAAGCTACGTTTTGAAATGTTATTTTTATTCGGCAGAACCACTATATTTTAAGAGATTGTGAAAC
>NC_068982.1:28142528-28147322 GCF_001194135.2 Octopus bimaculoides
AACCAAAAAACAGACAGACACACACACACACACACACACACACACAGACACACACACAAACACACATACACACACATGTATGCATTACTCTTCGTTTCTTCCTCTCCTCATAGAGCACCAGGTGATGAGAGATCTCCACCCATCTTGGTCTCAAGCTCTGCCATGATGAGCCTGTTTCAAATGCAGGCTCAATATTTGCCAAGCCCGTTCTCTCTTCCAAACAAAAGAGGCTGTCACTGGTCTTTTAAGCGTTGAAGCTGCAAGTAGCCAAGCATTTTCATCACCTAAGTTTATACAGAAACAACCATGACATTCAATTGCCCAAAACGTAGATAATAAAAATAATTATAGCCAACCTGATTAGCGTTGCGATCAAATGGACAATTGTCACAGACATCACCAATGCCATCACCGTCGCTATCACGCTGGTCAGAATTCTTAATGTATCGGCAGTTGTCGTTTTCATTGCGGATTCCTTAATAATAAAGAGAAAGCATTGGTTCGGTTAAAGAATTACTGGATATGTTATTTAAACTTAATCAACGAAGAACACTAATCAAAGAGAAAAACTTGTAGGCAACTACGAGCACTTTTAATATGTAGCCACAAATTTGAAATAATATGTTGGAGTTATAAGATAGTAGTTGTTGTTGTTGTTGTTGTAGTAGTAGTAGTAGTAGTAGTATGGGGATATGCGCTGTAACAGCGCGTCGTTGCATCCACCGTTTGTTGGTGATTCCCTACTCGTGGCAGATGGCACGATTCAATTCCTAAGATCAAGGATGAAGAAAATTTGATAGAAACATTGACATTTATGGGTATAACAATCATTTCAAACATAAATAGAAGGCCAGAAATTTAGCGAGAAGAGAATGGTTGATGACATCGACCCTGGTACTTGAGTGTTACTTTATTTTATCGACCTCGGGGGGATAAAAAGAAGTTAGTTCCAATGTGATTTGAACTTAGAACATAAAGACCCAGGACAAATACCACATATTTTTTTGCCATACTTTAACAATTCTACAAATCTACTGCCCTTTGATAGGGGCATAAAAATAACTGCAGTTTTGTTTTTGTTTCTCAATAATCATCTCCGACTCGTTGACTGTATTATGTTCATTGAGAAATTATTTATCTTTGGATTTAGTTAAACTTTGCCTTGTCACGAAGAAGATTCAAAGCAACTGGATAAGATTTTCTGCAAGCATGTTTGTTAGGTACCTTTTAATGCAGCAAATGTACAGTGAGCCAATAATGGAGAACCCTTGTATGGTTACTCGACATGCTAGAAATTGCAGCAAAATCTCTCGCTCATTACACCTGAAAACAGGAGGACATATTACATAATTTAATCGTAGGTACGCTATGCTTGAGAGAAGGATACAGTCTACGAAAGAAGGACAGGGTGGTCATGGCTGAAAAGCTTTTGATGCAAGGCCATTTCACTGAGGGCTCATAGGATCTAATCAGCAACAACAGCAGCAACAACAACAACAATAATAACAACGTGTGTTATCCGTGTACCCGTGGAGTTTATGCTGTGTATGTTTGTGTGAGTATATGAACATAGAGTGTTTAACTTACCATCATTATCGGCATCAGGATCACACATGTCTCCTAAGCCATCATCATCTACATCAGATTGGTCGGTGTTTGGAACTGTCGGACAGTTATCACAGGCGTCTCCCTTGTTATCAGGAGTGTCTTCTGAATCCAATTGGTCTGGGTTAGGTGTTAGTGGGCAATTATCCTAGAATAAAAGGGGGGAAATAAAACAATTTTTTATTAATTAAAAATGAGACTTGTCTGTTTGAACAGAACAATTTAAGCAAACTTCAAAATTCAAACAGAATTGATGAGAAATAAACAGAGGACAAAAAAAAACAAACAAAAACTTGAGGGTCAATAAGGTTTGCGCAACCCTTCACTGATCCTCTCCACTTTATGGGCATCTTCTAGAGACAAGTCAGAGCAAGGCATCCGATGCCAATATGGGCCACAGGCTCAGGAATGTGGAAGCGCCATGACCCCAAAATGTCTAACACCATTCCTTGAATATCCGGTTTTATATCAGAGTGACATTCTCGTAAAGATTTGCTTTATCAAAAGCAGAGGGGTGCTTCACTCCCGGTCATCTTTCAAAACGCCGAACACCACCCTGGAATTTCTAAGGGTCTGTGCTATTGCTAGATAATCATTCAACCAAATTATGATTGTGTGTGCATATATGTACCTACCTACATACATACATACATACATACTCATACCCAGTTAGGAATATGCAATGCATATATATGATGATATAATGTACGATGGTATTTTGAAAGCAATTCTTTATTAGTGAAAGTGGCATAAAATATACGATGTAAGACAACATGTCTGGAATTTCCCTCTTCAGAGATTTACACGCTATAAGAGTGTATTTAACACTTTCAATTTCAGAATATGAGTCATTCAAATACAAATGGCACATGTGGTATTTTCAGAGATTCATGTTTTTGAAATAAAGACTGAAAACATAGTAAATACAATGGAAAAAAATGCAAACTGAAGTTCTCAGAAAAATTATCAACTAATTGGTTAAGACGGTGAGCTGGTAGAATCGTGAGCACACCGGGCAAAATGCTTAGCGGTATTTCGTCTGTCTTCATGTTCTGAGTTCAAATTCCGCCGACATCGACTTAGCCTTTCATCCTTTCGGGGTCGGTAAATTAAGTACCATTTGAGTACTAGTGTTGATGTAATTGACATGCCCCCTCCCCAAAATTGCACGCCTTGTGCTTCTAATAGAAAGGATTATTAATTAATTGGTTGATTAATTACGTAATTAATAAATCTTTTCCTGTTTCCTTGGGTATATTATCCATTATTTTATTACTTTTTACTTACAAAAATAATCAGTTCAGTGTTATGAAATAACTTCTAATAAGCTAATAGAAAATGATATTTGAAGTAGATTCACGAAACGAATAAGTTACATGAAATGGCAGTCTTTAGAGCGTCGGGCACAACATTTTGAGATGTTCCGACTCTGCGCTCTGAGTTCATATCCTACTGAGGGCAGCTTTTCCTTTCATTCTCACAGAGGGTCAATAGAAATAAGTATCAACCGAAGGTGGCGGATTGGCGGAACTGTAAGATCGCCGGGACGGATGCCTTGCAGATTAGCAGTATATGGTCCGATTCTTTGCGTTCCGAGTTCAAATCCCGCCATGGCCTACATAGATAATAGACTTTACCCGTCACCCGGTTTAACGCCACTACATAGCACCTTGGTTACCTTTAAAGAACCTTATTCTCTTGTAAGCATTCAGGCCAGTATATCAGTTTGACGATAACCTCGTGCCTTCTTCCAACCAGTCTCGGAGGCCCTTTAATGAGGTATGTGCCTTGACTTCTTTTGTAAATAACAATGATAGAAAAACTTTTTTCCTCTTTTATGAGTGTCTTTTAATGATTAGTTTTCGTCTGTAAACTTTAGACAAAGCACAGCAGCATTTTTCGAGAAGCGGGCTGCATGACACATGGTTCATCATCCGGCAGGACGCACTACTAAAAAATTCAAGGTAATTTTTCATTAAGAAAATTCCGTGGGCCGCAGTTTGTCCATGACTATTTTAAACTTTAAAGACTTTCGTCAATTATGAAGACCCCAGCCTGTGTAAGCAGACTGGTACTATTTTATCAAATACTGCGTTTGCGAGATTTTGTTCGACTCTATTGATTCTGTCAACGATAGTCTCATTTGGTCATGCTTGGCATCCCAACGGGAAAGTCTCACGTTTGCTTCTGATAAAACCCTATGGAAGAGGTGCCTGAGGACTCCATTCCAACGACTCTTCAAAGAGTAGTGAGCGGAGAAGATAGATGGAGGGGTGGAATTTGAGTTGACACATTCTGAACTGATAACATAAATACGTAAAAGTAACAAAGCACATTATTTACAACAGACAGATATTTGTCCTCATCTTGTTTGTTGTTATCACTACGTTTCGGCTGATGTACTCTCCAGCCTTCATCAGGTGTTCTGGTGGAATTTCGAACCCAACCCTTTATTTGACTAATGAGGTACACTGCTCTCATTCCTAAGGTATGTTGCTGATGTTATTTTTCTGTTGATATCATTTTTCAAGTCCTTGCCTGGGATTGAACTTAGAATCCGAGGGTTATTTGTCCACGCTTTTATCAACTACACTATATGCCCGTAGGATAGCGTAGTGGATAAGAGTGCGGGCTACTAACCCTCGGTTTCTAAGTTCAATCCCAGGCAGGGGCTTGAAAAATAATATCAACAGAAAAATAACATCAGCAACATACCTTAGGAATGAGAACAGTGTACTCCATTAGTTAGATAAAAGGTTGGGTTCGAAATTCCATCAGAACACCTGATGAAGGCTGGAGAGTACATCAGCCGAAACGTTGTGATAACAACAAACAAGATGAAATTACTCATCCGTCCATTGCAAATAATGTACATAATTCCTCATCTCAAAAATATAGAATAGTAAGTAACAAAGTATTGCATGATATAACGTCGGAAGCAAAAAAAGGTAAATTTACTTGATCTGCTAAAAACAATCTGGGAATACCTTAATTTCCTACGATCACATTTTGTGTATTTCAGTGTTTTCTCAAATAAGTGATTCTTGGCTGGACGATTACCTTATTAAAATTAATAAATTTCTTTGAAAAACACTAAAATACTGAAATATTTGTATATACCCCTATGCACGTATATGCATCATTATACATACGTATGAATAGGTATATACATGTACTGGTGTATAATGC
>NC_068982.1:28147332-28147943 GCF_001194135.2 Octopus bimaculoides
GTATGAATAGGTATATACATGTACTGGTGTATAATGCTCACACGCACGCACACACACACACACACACACACACACACACACACACACACACGCACACACACAATTAGTGCAATTGTTTTCACACGAGAGAATTTACTCTCTAGCTGCATTCCTTACTTAATTGTTTTCTAAAAGCTGTAGACTAGAAATCACTTTGTACTTACAGGATCGTTCACAATACCGTCGTTATCGGAATCAGGATCACAGGCATCACCAATTTCATCCGAATCAGCATCCTCCTGGCCACTGTTAGGAGTTAGAAGGCAATTGTCCTAGTACAAAAAAGATGAAAACGTATTTAAGGAATTAGCAAGCAACTTAAGATATACAAACCAAGGAGCTGCTTAAACCCTACCCCGCCCGCTAAATCGCCATCAAATCACACCTCCCCATCTTAATAAAAGAAGGAGGACACATTGAATGATATAATTCTAGATATACTATGCCCGATAAAGCAAAATATGTTATGTTTGTTGCTTGAATGGTTTTACAATAACTAAGGATAAAACGTGACCATAGATTAGAAAATATCATTGAATATACATATACAGTATATATATATATATATATAT
>NC_068982.1:28149086-28152788 GCF_001194135.2 Octopus bimaculoides
ATAGATAGATGTAAGTATAGTTGTAAGTATGTACATATACGTATGTATATTTGCATATATATAATTGATATTATATTTTATATATATTGGCTATGTGGTAAGTAGATTGCCTACTAACCACATGGTTCCAGGTTCATTCCCACTGCGTGGCACCTTGGGCAAGTGTCTTCTACTATAGCCTCGGGTCGACCAAAGCCTTGTGAGTGGATTTGGTAGACGGAAACTGAAAGAAGCCCGTCGTATATATGTATATATATGTATATGTATGTGTATATTTGTGTGTCTGTGTTTGTCCCCCCAGCATCGTTTGAAAACCGACGCTGGTGTGTTTACGTCCCCGTAACTTAGCGGTTCGGCAATAGAACCGATAGAATAAGTACTAGGCTTACAAGGAATAAGTCCTGGGGTCGATTTGCTCGACTAAAGGTGGTGCTCCAGCATGGCCGCAGTCAAATGACTGACTCGCAAGCAACCATGTTGGTATCTCGCAATAATTTCCAACATATCAAAAATGATAGAGAATCGTTAACAATCGCCTTTTTCAACACTATTTAATACTGAGCCCCTGTACTTCCGTAAAGGAATATCAACTGGAGATGTATTCATTTATACATCAAGTATGTATAAATGAACACTTTCTCGAAAACATTGTTTTCAAGAAGACACACGTCCTAGACCACATCCAAAGAAAGCTTCCGAACCATTTGGAATTCAGGTGACTTACTAATACGCACTATTTCTTCCCGATGTCTTTTTAGCATTTCTACACGAGCCTTTGGTCTTCAGTGATCACTAATAGCATACAATCTTCATTAAAGCCACGTCTCATCACCCATAATAGACCATTTCCCTATCCGTATTAACCACATCTTACAATTCTTTCTCATCAGAGCGTCAAACATTTGAAATTCTGTTCCTGTACGTTGTTTTCGAGTTTGGCAAAAATATTCATTAAAATAATGTATAGAAACATGTTATAATGAAGACAGGAATCAAAGAAGCTTTCGATACCTTTCGACATCTTCTGTCATTACATGGCAACGCTTCATCTGGTATGCCGTCAAGATCACTGTCTTTCGAACAAATGTGTCCATCACCACCATATCCAACTTGACACTGAAATAAAGTAACATGAAAAATATAGTTTAATAAAAATAATAATGATTTCTTGTCAATAATAATAATAATAATAATAATAATAATAATAATAATAAATTTACAGATGAGTGAATGAAAGAGATGCCAGCGAAAATACCAAATTCCCCGGACTACTAACATGGATGACACAAGGAAAAACAGTGCTAATAAAGAAAGACAAAGAAAAAGAAAAAGAAAGTCAGTAATTATAGACCTATTACGCGGTTACCATTATTCTAGAAATGATCAACATCCTTGTTGATAAAGATTACTGTTATATCTGTGATCCAATGTTTGTTCCAAGGAAGAAAAGAAACTCTAGTCTTTCTCAAACTATACATAGTATAGAGATAATTGTAATACTCTAGACATTCATCGTCCGACATTAAAACATGAAACACAAACATCTCCAAACAAAATAACACAACTCACATTGCGTGTATTATTCACAACAGACGAAATACTAAAATAACATCAAAAACAGCAAGACAAATCTAAAACCACAAAGTAAAACCAAAATAGTATACAAACATAATTCTAAATCGCCAAAACACAGGGTAACTGGTGGAGTAGAAGAAACTCACGTAAAAATGTTTAAAGCATGTTGATAAATACTAATAAGAATAACAATACATACGAAATATATTATCTCAGTAATATACACCATGGGCGTAGAAGGGAAAACAAGCAAGCGTTTGAGACAAACAAGAAACGAAACATACTCCCTGAATACAAACAAACAAAATGAAACAATCTCAGGAAGTACAACTGATATTTATTTTAGGTATTTTATGCCTTACATGTGAATATTACAGACAAAATATGTTGTCTAAATAATATATAACATGCGAATAAATGAGAAACAAGACAGTATCTTTAATAAAAAATAAAAGGGTTTTGAATCTGAAGAAAACAAAACGAAACGATTCTACTAAATACATATGAAATTTCTTTTATTCACATTTGTTACACACAAAGTAATAAAAATGTGACACTGGGGAACGGCAACGGAACTTACTGAGAAACTGGAACCACACACACACACACACACACACGCACGCACGCACGCACGCACGCACGCACGCACGCACACACACACGCACACACGCACACACACACACACACACACACACACACACACAAAACGGACGCAGACAAGCTCGTTTCCTCATCAGTTTTCGACGAAATATTATCACAATTTCATCACACCTGACAACATTGGTCAATTTGGCTGTGGCAGCAAAAACTAGAAAATGCATTACTGAATCTTCCAGGCATACATATATGCAGATCATGCATAAAATGGCTGTTGCACACATATTATGTAGCGTATTTCAATACAACAGAAGGCACAAAAACTTAAAAAAACAATTAATTGGGAACGTAAAAAAAAAAAAATGGTGCAAACATATACATGATCAAAATTCCAGGACTTGCACATCTATACTACACACAGGAAATAGCATAACTAGGTAAATACACATATTATGAAATGTACTTAAAGTACAATAGAAAATGAAATCAAACAAATGCCTAACGTAAATAATAATAATAATAATAATAATAATAATAATAATAATAATAATCCTTTTTACTAAAGGCACAAGGCCTGACATTTTTTGGTGGGAGGGGACTAGTGAATTACATCGACCTCAGTGTTCAACTGATACTATTTTATCGACACCGAAAGGATGAATGGCAAAGTCGACCTCGGTGGAATTTGAACTCAGAATGCGAAAACGGACGAAATGCCGTTAAACGTTTCGCCCGGCGTGCTAACGATTTTGCAAGCACGCCGTCTTAATAATAGTAGTAATAATATTAGCTCTGATGCTGTAGCAGGCACTGGCTCTCATGGCTTCTGATCTTAACTGGTTAGAAGTGTTATCATGTACATTATTCTGTCTTGGTATAAAAGATAGGCTACAGCAAATATTCTGCTCAATACCACAGATTTGCTTGTCAGTTGTTTGACCTTGACTAGTGGAGCATATCCTTTGGTGGCTGACGATATGTGCATCTCTGATCATGAGAATCATAGTCATATGTTGAGAAGAATTCTTTGGGGTTTGAATAATTCATCTGAAGGCATGGGTGTTTCGTTCAACATCATTAAACGACCTTTATTCAGGGACCTTTTGAGTGGGATGGGCTACTCGAACTGAAGAAAATTCTAACTGGGCCCCACCTGCAAGGTCATGCGCTGTTAATCTTTATATGTGATCACCATGTCATGCACATATGGTTGTGATGCATGTGCCTGGTGTACCCTTATCAGACGGGTAGTCATGATGGGTATATTGGACTTCGTATATTTTACCCCAGTATCACTTTGATGGCATGCACTACTCTATCACTCAATAATAATAATAATAATAATAATAATAATAATAATGATAATAATAATAATAATAATAATAATAATAATAATAATAATAATAATAATAAGGCGAAAGAATTTGACAAGATCAGTAAATATAAAGACTTGCTAATAGAAATTGAAAAAATGTGGCACCTCAAGGCGACTACCATACCAGTGATTGTTGGATCTCTAGGAATGATAAA
>NC_068982.1:28154014-28158425 GCF_001194135.2 Octopus bimaculoides
ATATGTGATCACCATGTCATGCACATATGGTTGTGATGCATGTGCCTGGTGTACCCTTATCAGACGGATAGTCATGATGGGTATAACGGGCTTGTTATGTTTTACCCCAGTGTCACTTTGATGGCATGCACTGCTCTCTCACTCGATGATAATAATAATAAAAATAATAATAATAATAATAATTCAAGCTGTCTGTAAATTACCTTTACAATTTGGAAAATTCGGAAAAAAATAATGAGGCTAACTCAGCAGAGTTTATTGGCAAAGAAATAAAATTTTATTAGAAACACGAGAACACTTGCACATGGGCTCCATTGGTTGAAAGCATTACATCTAGGCGATACAATGCAATACATTACGGAAGTTGTAAAGGTAATTTATGAACTTCCTGCAATGATGTATGAAAGAAATCTTTGATTATTATACTCAAAACAAAAATATTGACACTCACCATGCATTCGTAAGAATTCGTTTCTTTTCGGTTCACGCATCTTGCAAGTGGGTGGCACTCTTCATTTGTTGGACAACTGTTTGATTGTTTAAAGCATCCTCGCGTTTGGTTTCCAACGTAGCCTGTGTTACACTCACCACACCTAAAACCTCCCTAAATTTTCAAGCAAGGAGTAAAAAAAAAAAAATTATAATAGAAATTTGTGATGGCAACTATGGCTACAAATTTGTTGGAATTCACAGGTGATTATTATACGTTTATTAAGATAATTAATTTGGTTAAAACATTTTTTATTATTGGAATATGAAAAAAATATTCAGTAAAAAATGAAAATAATAATTGCATATGACAAAAATTTTCCCCTCAGTAAGTACAGGAGAGAATTCTTGAGGTTTCACCTTTATTTGTGATCGTCAGTAGAAGCAGAACATTATTTTAACTGTTTATGTTTTAATAATTAAATCATTAGATAAATTTGTACGACTATATATTTGCAAGCTTAGAGAAAAAAATTGTTTAAATATTTTAGATCACTTTCATACAACAGCTTAAAACTAAAATATGTCATGTTAAATTTCGTCTCACAAACGACTTATTATTTTAAAAGGGGTCTCTCTTTAGCTCTCTCTGTCCATTTACAAGCCTCATTACTTTGAGCATAAGCCCAGAACTTATGTTGAAACAGATGAGAGAGGAGACTCATCCCCTACTGGGTTGGATGCTCTTACATCGCAGGTAATTTTTAAAAAACATGTCTTGAGATGCTTAGTTACGGTTCTTAGCTTTTCTTTTATTTTTCTTTAGCCAAAGTCCCGCTAAGAGGTATTGCGTTGTGTTAGGAATCAATTTTACAAGCTACACGAATTGAACTCAGCACTTTCACGAAACTACAGTAAAATAGTAACTAAATGGATCTCCGTCGTTTCTGAAGATAAAGATTCAGTTGTTCCATCAACTGAATTACCTGAATAGTATGTAAATGGTTGAGTATTCCTCTGGCACATATACGCTTAACATAATTCTCAGGCAGATTCAGAATGACGCAGTGTGTATGACACGGCTATACTTTTAAATAAAAGGTAAAATCCACCCAATGGGGTTCTGCACCCATTCCGTCTGCTCAGTTTCCCTCTCAAGGATTGACTTGAACTGTATTATTAGTAGACGACATTTGTCTAAATTTCAACGTAATGGGATTGAACACGGTGCCTCGTGATTGCGAAGCGAATTTCTTACAGGCTTGTTGTAGCCCATCGTGTGGTATCTACTTTGAGTAGTGGCTCTTAAGCGGCCTGCCGCAAGAGGTATCTCACTGTAGTGAAAGAAATTTCTAGATGCGTCGCAGAAAATTCGTATAATGCCTATCCATTAGTATGGATCTGTAAATCGAATTATTTATAATTGTGTATGTATGTATGTATGTATGTATGTATGTATGCATGCATGCATGTATATATGTATGTATGTATGTATGTATGTATGTATGTATATACGTATGTATGCATGTATATACGTATGTATGTATGTATAAATGTATGTATGTATGTATGTGTGTATGTATGTATGTTCTCTTCTGTTGTTAATTATCTAAATTCTTCCTCTGAAGAGGTAGATGGTTTTTAACATCGTTGGAATGTAGATAACGGAAATAGTGTCACATTTTAAACTTGAGAAAAGTTTTGAATATTTTTACTGTTCCATAAACGGATTTTATTTGTAATGTGCGAGTTAGTTGGTTCATTTCTTTTTCTGAAAATCCAAGCTTATCCAGACTGTCAAACTGTCACAAAACCAAGTGCACCAATTACTATTGGTATAAATGTAAGTTTTTAATTTGGATATAGAAGCTGGCGGTTTCGAAATAGTTGCCAATAGTTATCCTATTTTTGTATGTATGTATGTATGGTGTTAGGTTGGATGTTGAATATTGGGAGCAGATGACGGAACATCGATCGGTTTGTAAAAAGTGATCTGGAATGGTTAAGCATTTGAAACACGGAGAATCGAACTTCGTAAGTAGAACTTATATATATATATATATGTATGTATGTATGTATGTATGTATGTATGTATGTATGTGTGGTGTGTGTGTGTGTGTGTGTGTGTTTGTGTTTTTGTGTGTATGTGTGTGTGCGTGTGAGTGGCTGAGTGAGCGTGCGTGTATGTGTATATAATATATGTATATGTATATATATATATGACACAGGTTTCTGCACAGCTGTCGTTTACCAAATTCACACATAAGATATTGATCGGACCAGTGCTAGCTGTCTAAGATGCTCGGCAATGAGACTAAACTCTAAACCACTTGTTTGCGAAACGAACCTCTTAATCACATACCGATACCTGCTACATGCACTTTATGTTAATAAAAGCATCTAAACAATTATCAAAAGTAATTACCGGTAGATTTATGCATCTTGAATTGGGTACACAACCTCCATTGTTCATTTTGCATTCGTTGATATCTTCGCAAATCTGATTGAAAAAAGAAATATATATATATATATATATAAAATATTTATCAATTTTTATAGGTAAAAGTTTGACAGTGATCACCAAGTTTCGGTTTATTAGCAGACGACATATAAAAATGATGTGAATAACCATAAAAAATATACACAACAAAATGAAATAAAATTACTGTCTAATTTTTATGTAATCTATGTTGACAATAAAAAGCGATTTCACATATATACATGGTAGAAGTCAACCCGCGGCCGAATAAGACTACTTCCTAAACGCAGTAAGTCCAAGCAATGTTCCAAGAATCCAAGCAATGTTCCAAGAATCCAAGAAATTTTCGTGATTGAATTTTTTTTGAGTGCACAGCACTGAACCTGCAGTCAGTTGTAAAACCAGCGGCAGAACGATTAGAAACCGACTGCACTTGCTTTTTCTTTTCTTTTTTTTAATATACGAGTTTATCTTCTCCTAGAAGGAAATTCTAATGAGAACTGGGGTTTTTCACTCCTAATGGTTCAATGTGAAACCAACATTTACTTGCTTTTATTTGTAGCTTTATTCAAATTCTGCCAAGGTCGACTTTGCCTTTCATGCTTTCGGGGTCAATGAAATGAGTACCAGTTGAGCCGTGGGGGTCGATGTGATTGACTTACTCATCCCCCAAAATTTCTGGCCTTGTGCCTTTAGTAGAAATGATTATTTATAGTTTTATATGTTCTTCGAGATCCACTTATGGGGCTATAACAGAAGATACTTACTCAAGGGGCTGCACAGTTTGACTGAACTCATAACCATGTGGTTGCAATGCGAGTTTCTTAACCACCTGGTCACCCTTACGCCTATACCTATATCAAGATGAGAAGCGCCAAGTCACATATGATCGTGTCATTGGAAGAAACGTTCGTTGTTATTGAAAAATTACACTGTACGCCGAATGTATCGCGTTATATATTGTATTATAGTATTTTTTTCATCACGTTTTCTGTCTTAAATGACATGTCTTTATATCTTAATAACTGCGTTTGTAATTTTCTTTAGCACTCTGGAAATTTTGTTTTGATTTTTTTTAGTGCTCCCAGCTTATAACGGTTTAAAGTTGTACATCTCGTACAATTAATTAGTGTCAGACCAGACTGTCTTGACATAACATAATAAAAAAAAATCTTGTCCCATTCTGTATTATATATATATATATATATATATATATATATATAAAGTGTAGTATATTGCCACTTAAGTGTGACTGACCCCTAGGGGTGGATGTTACTGTTGCTTTTAGCCCCAGGAGGACATCTCCTCCAGCTGGCTTATCGACACACGACTGTGTCCTGTTTGCCAAGGGAAGTTATCCCTCTCACCTCGATCTGCAGCACGAACGTATCCGGATTTCAGGGTTATTTCCCTTCGTCGGCGTTCGACAGCTGATGACCTTGGTGAGAGAGACAAAAACCTGGCAAACTTATATCTTCTTTTCCAGTGAAATTCTTCACTGAT
>NC_068982.1:28160749-28161708 GCF_001194135.2 Octopus bimaculoides
ATATATATATATATATATATATATATATATAAAGAGACAGTGAAAGGGGTGAACAAGAAATTGATACATAGATAAATAGAGAGAGAGAGAGGGAGAGGGAGAGAGAGAGACAGACAGAGATGAGAGAATGAGGCATATATAAATATGTGTGTGTGTGTGTGTGTGATCACACCGGGATTTGAACGCGGAGGGTTGAGAGCCGGAACGGTTACCATAAAGCAATCTTTCCGACGCTCTAATGACTCTGCCAGCCAGCAGCCTTGTGTATATGCATGTATGTATGTATGTATGTATGTATGTATGTGTGTGTGTATGTGTGTGTGTGTGTATGTATATATGTGTATGCATGTATTTATATCAGTATACACACACAGGCGCGCGCATACACACACACACACGCACACACACACACACACACGTTGCAGTTGAGTCGACTTCTTTGGGCATGTATGTATGTTTGTATGTATGTAAATATATACACACATGCGCACACACATATATACATATTTCCATATGTATATATGCACATACACATATGCACACACACATACGTACATACACATAATGAACACTTACGTTATTAGACGACGGGGAGGGTTACTCAATTTCTTGCTGAATAATCAGACAGATGGTTTGTTTATCGGATCAAATGTTTGTACTCTCATAAGTTCTCTACTCTTATCGAATCGACATTGCCTGTACAGATGCTCAAGTGTACCACACTTCAGTTGTTGAAATTGTCACAGAGCAACGTGAAATGGAGTTTTTGGTCAAGAGCACAACGCACCGCCCAGTCTGGAAATCGAAACCACAATCTCGCGACCTGTTTGCAACACTTTAAAATCATTAAGACATGCGCCATTACTGTATGTATGTATGTATGTATGTATGTATGTATGTATGTATGTATGTATGTATGCATGTATGTATGTATATATATATATATATATATATATATA
>NC_068982.1:28161755-28167435 GCF_001194135.2 Octopus bimaculoides
ATATATGTTTATATGTGTGTATGTATTTATATACATATGAATGTATGCATGTATATATATATATATATATATATATATATATATATACATGCACACATACGTGTGTATTTGTGTATATACGTATAAATAGGTACATATATGTATATATATATATGAATTTATATCTATATATGGGTACATATTTTAATATATACATATATGCATATATATGTATGCATGTACGCATGTATGCATGTATGTATATATGCACACATACACACACACATATATAAGGGCAGGAAGTGGATAAAAACTATAAGGGTTCATAGAGTTCTTGTACAATTGTATTTTTTATTTATTTAATTAGACTTGTTTGGGCGCAAGGATACAAACAGATGTTAGGGAGAAAAGTTGGTTGACATCTCAGTCATCAACTGGCTCTTACGTTAACGACTAAGCGTACTTTTCTTGTTTATTTATCTATTTCTTACGACATCATCAGCCACTCGACATAATCGAAACCAGATGTTGATTGCAAACATGTTTTAACGATTTCTCACAAATATCATGCAAAACTGATGGGGTTAATACTTTTGGAGGAAGTTTGTCGCAGAAGTTTTTGTGTAAGGAAAAACAAGAAAGTAAAAATGCCAACCGGTTTTTTTTTCTCGCTAGAAGCTTCTACACAGGGATTCTAAGAAGAATTTTGCAAGGCGGAACATGACTATTTTCGAACTCCAGGTGGTGGAAGTCCTTTCAAAACTCAAGAAGGTTGTAAGGTGGGGGTCCCCAACCACAAGGCCACAGACCAGCAAAATTCAAGAAGGATGTCAGACGAGTTGGTCACGGATGGAAAACATGTGATCATAAGTCTGATCTGGAGCTAAAGAGCAGAAAACCTCTATTTGGCTGATTGATCTGTTAAAACTAACTACCAAATCTCACTCAAATTACGCCAAACTAATTTTAAATAAAGGGACAGGCACATTGGATCATGTTGTCTTAGGTACCCATAAAAAATAAGACGGTTAAGTCTGGAATACCATTGAGCATGCAGCATGGCTGGTCATTTGAGGCTGACTCGAGGCTAAGCAGCAGAAGCAGAAGCAGCAGCAGCAGCAGAAGCAGCAGCAGCAGCAGAAGCAGCAGCAGCAGCAGAAGCAGCAGCAGAAGCAGTAGCAGCAGCAGCAGCAGCAGCAGCAACAACATTTGTATTTCATTCCTGTTGAAATGTCATAACTGAGTGATGATAACACTTTAGGTATATCGGGGCATTGCGCAAAGACTCTGTGAATTCCATTCTCCTACTTGTGTTATGCTTCATGTAAGGATTTGAATCCATCAGGGCAAACTATTGGAACAATCGGCCGTGTTACGGTGTAGCCATCACTTTCACTTGTTTACAATAGCCTCGAGTGACCCATAGAATGCTACGTATCTAAACAAGGACATATCAATGACCAATATAAGTCACCGAACGTTCTGTTTATTTCTTTATCATTTTATTTCATATCGAATTTAAGACGCCGAATTGGCAGGATCGTCACCATGTCGGAATAACTTAGTGACAGTTCTTCCGTCCCTTTATGTTGTGAGTTCTAATGCAGCTGATCCGACTTTATCTTTCATCCTTCCCGGGTCGATAAAATAAGTACCAGATCAACACTGGGGTCGATGTAATCGACATGCTCTCTCATTGAAGCTGTTTAGCCTTGTGTCAAAATTAGAAAGAATTATTTCATACCACATCTTTTAAACAGCGTTGTTAGTTACAGATTTCCTACAGATCAGTTATAAAATCAGCCCGTTTATGATAGCTAGAGTAATAAGGGATCACCTTTAAAAGTAAGAAAGAAAAAATATCACAAGGGGGTGGTATTTTGTTTTGAAAACACGTTTATCAACATTGCTCTAAATCTCAATTTTCCACATATTTCAGTTTAATTTTATGTTTTGTCAGTTATTCCAAGAAGGAAGAAAGAAGTCTAGAGACGCTAAGGAAAGAACAACATACGAAACAAAACTTTGCTGATGTTGAGTTTATATAGTTAGAGGTTAATGGCCAAAGAAGAAATAGTTATAAGAGAGGAAACTTCAGAGTATTGATGTTCAGAAGCAGTAAGATACCACAAATTATTTAAAAATAATTTTAGTCATGGATAATTTAGATTTCGTATGATCGTTCGCAAGAGATTTATATTTCTCTGATATGACCATAACATATTGTTGATTATGAAACGTGAATAATAAAAAATAAGCAACAAAGACAACAAAAATCAGAATAAAAAACAAATACCTGTTTCGTACTCTGTGCAGATGCTATACCTACTCCTTCAATTATAGGACTTGTATATCCAGGCGGGCAAGGTGTACACGTAAATCCTGGAGATAAGTTCGTACAGGTAGCCATTTTATCACACGGTCTGCTAAACTGACACTGAAAAGATATTTTTGTAAACATAATGTAAATATTATTAATGAATCTCTTACCGAATATACTATTGTTTAATATGACAGTAATGAATTTACGTTCTGTGTTCAAATTCCGCCGAGGTCGACTTTACTCTTCATCCTTTCGGAGTCGATAAAATAAGTATCATTTGAGAACTGGGATCAATGCAATCGACCCGAAATTGCTGACCATATGCCAAAATTTGGAATCGATATGATAGTAATGAATCTATTACTGTTTATGTATACAAGGACATGTAAGGCGGCGAACCGACAGAATCGTTAGGACGCCGGGGAAAAACGGCATTTCTTCCGATTTTGTGCTCTGAGTTCAAGTGCTGACGTGGTCAACTTTACCTTTCATCTTTTCGGGGTCAATAAAGCAAATACAAATTGAACACTGGGGTCGATGTAATCAACTTACCCCCAAAATATATACAAGGACATAGTGAGGAACGCATGCGCCAAGTTACAGAGCCGCCTTGAGGCTGTGGTGGAAACTGAGGATGGCCACTTTTAGTAAAATGTTATTTCCCAGCCATAATCTAGTTGATATTAAAACATTTTTTAAAATACTTTATTTTTGGCTGATGGGATACTGTGTTTTCTTTTCCTTTTATACAAACTGTCAAATTTAGCCCGAGTACTCTGTATTATGTATACATTTACGTACCCAGGGGTGCACTGTGTTAAAGCAAGCAAATGAGAAATTTTAAAATATATTCGATAAAACAACTACAGCCGTCACTCGGAAGCGAGTATGACATTTTAGGGCGTGCCATGTTTTCGCTAATTGCTTTAGCTGCCTACGTATACGCGAACTGGCATAGGCATCGTACAATTCTCAAACCCTTGGCCCAGAGGAATATCTAGGATGTGACAGCTGGAGGGAACGAGTAGTGTACACCAGCTCGTTTTTATCTGGATTGACTGGAGCAACATGAAATGAAGTGCCTTGCCTAAGAATACATTACGCCGCGTGGTTCAGGAATTTTGCCGTCGCTACGTTCTGATTTCTAATTCTGCCGCAGTCGACTTTGCGTTTCATCCTTCGGGGTCGATAAATTAAGTACCTGTGAAACACTGAGGTCGATGTAATCGACTAGTCCACTCCCCACAAATTTCGGGCATTGTGCCTATAGTGGAAAGCATTATTATAATTATGAAGGCGGCGAGTTAGTAGAATCGTTAGCACGGTGAACGAAATGCGTAGCGATATTTCACCCGTCGCTCCGTTCTGAGTTCAAATTCCGCCGAGGTTGACTTTACCTTTCATCCTTTCGGGGTTAATAAATTAAATACCAGTTAAAACACTGGGGTTGCTGTAATCGACTCATGCCCACCCCACAAACTGCCGCCCTTGTGGAAAAATTTTAAACCCTTATTATTATTATTATTATTATTATTATTATTAAGGCAGCGAGTTGGCAGAATCGTTAGCATGCCGGGCAAAATGCTTAGCGGCATTTTATCGGTTTTGACGGCCTGAGTTAAAATTCCGTCGCAGTCGACATTGCCTTTCATCCCTTTGGGTCGATAAAAGTACCAGTTGTGCACTGGGGTAAATGTAATCGACTTGCTCCTCCTCCTCCAAAATTTCAGGCCTTGTGCCTATGGTTAAAAGATTACTATCGTTATTATTATTATTTTTTTTATTATGATGATGATGATGAAGAAGATAATGATGTTAATATGATGATAGTGCAATGCTGATGATGATCAGGATGATATCCGCGTGATAACATTATCTTACCTCATTTATATCAACACAGTATGTTCCGTTTCCGCTGTAGCCAGATGGACAAGCTCCACAAATATACCCACGAAGTCCGTTTGTGCAATTGACACCTGGGAAGCAAGGTTCATCACGACAAGTAATTTCAGCTGGCTTACATCCATGGAGTGTGCCGTCTCCGGTATAATGTGCAGGACAGCTTCCACATCTATAGCCGCTTATAGTGTCGGTACAGGTCACTCCTGGAATGAGAGAAAAAGTAATTATACATACATACATGCAAACACACACACACACACACACACACACACACACACACACACACACACACACACACCTGTTATCTTTTACTTGTTTCAGTTATTGGACTGCAGCCATGCTGAGGCGATGCTTGAAAAGTTTTAGTCGAACGAATCGACTGCAATACTTATTTTGTTATAAGGCCTGGTACTTATCGGTCTCTTATTCGAACTACAAAGTCATGGGGGACATAAACAAACTAATATCGGTTATCAGGCGATAGTATAGGTCAAATATATGTCGATTATTGATTACAGAAAGCGATAGCAGAATACTATTGAAAATAAATTGTTTCTATTATAATACCTATAAATTATATTTTAACTAGAAGGGTAAAAGAATTGTAAAGGTGGGGTAAAATGTCTTAAGGCACTTGGATATGTTCCATTATGCTCTGAAATCAAATCTCGTTAGGATCAACTTTGTGTTTTATTCTCCCAGAATCGATAATATAAGCACCAATAATATACACAGTCGATTCAAATTACGCCGAGGTCGACTTTGCCTTTCATCCTTTCAGGGTCGATTAAATTAAGTACCAGCTGCGACTGCCCCCACCCAAATTTCAGGCCTTGTGCCTAGAGTAGAAAAGAATATACACAGTCGATTAGGGAGTTTGTGTTCTTGTTTAGAAATTCTTATTTAGTTCGAACATGAAGGCAATTTACATAGATTTGGTTTGAGTTCGATATTCCGAGAATGTTATCGAATTTGACGAGTACTTGGAAGAGGCTGAAAGAATGTGGCTGTAACAAAACCAAGGTAAGAGTATTCATTTTCGTTTCTTAGTGTATAATAACGTTTGATAAAATCTGCATTATAATCTTAGCAGTTCGTCTAGTTCAAGTCGGTTCTGGTATGAGTTATACACTACACTCTGTTGCTGATCACGATTGCTATTGTACTGCCATATTATATTATCTTTTACTTGTTTCAATGATTAGACTTCGGGCATGCTGGAGCATTGGAAAATGGAATGTGAATGTTAACAATTGCTTAAATAGCAATAGAATTCAAATAAAATCGATTTCAAAATTCACGAGTACTTGAAAAACTCGGAGTGGCTGTGTGGTAAGAAGCTTGCTTCCCAACCACATAGTTCCGGGTTCAGTCCCACTGCGTGGCACCTTGGGAAAGTGTCATCTACTATAGCCTCGTGTCGACCAAAGCCTTGTGAGTAGAATTCGTAGACGGGAACTGAAAGAAGCCCGTCGT
>NC_068982.1:28167491-28170450 GCF_001194135.2 Octopus bimaculoides
ATATATATATATATATGTATGTATGTATGTATGCATGTATGTATGTATTTGTGTGTCTATATTGTCCTACCACCATCGCTTGATAACTGATGTTGGTGTGTTTATGTCCCTGAAACTTAGCGGTTCGGCAAAAGCGACCGATAGAATAAGTACTAGGATTACAAAGAATAAGACCTCGGGTCTATTTGTTCGACTAAAGGTGATACTCCAGCATGGCCACAGTCAAAATGACTGGCACAAGTAAAAGAATAAAAGAATAAAGTAAAAGTTAGCGCTAATCCCCATAGAAACTTTTGGTATTTGATTGACTCACGTTCTATATATTAGAGTTAAGGCGGAGAGCTAGCAGAATCGTTAGTACGCCGGACAAAATACTTTGCAGCATTTCGTCCGGTTTTACGCTCTGAGTTCAAATTCTGCCGAGGTCGACTTTGCCTTTCATCCTCTCGGGGTCGATAAAATAAGCACCAGTTGAACACTGAGGTCGATGGAATCGACTTGCCCCCTCCCCCGAAATCAATATTTAAGTGGACAACAATCTATGTGAAAAGGTGTTATTGATAATAGTGATGATATCGATGATGCTGAAGATGATATTATTTCAGCATCTGCAATGGCTACAACTGATGGAATTAAGATTTATGTATCATGAACACAATATGTTAGTTTTAATCGGATTATGTATGAAGAACATGTGCTAGATGGGTTTAATTTTTGATATCCTGTCGTTTAGCACATTTTATCACTGTGCACTCTAAACAGCTGTTAAACTGTACAGTTAATTAAAAATATGTTGAACTATATTCCGTCTGTTAACAAACCCTGTAATGACTAGACCCGTATTTCGTAGCAGGAGCATGACCTAATTGTTGAAAATATAAACATGATATTCAAATATCTTAAGATTTAAACTTGAAATATATAATGTTAAAGAGTGTAACCACGAAAACATGTTCAGAGACACCCAAAGTCAATTTTATAACAGACGCTGAGGGAGAAAAAGGCAATCCGAATCATTGTAAACTGCTGTGATTTCACTCTGTTGCAGTGTTTATTTTCTATTTATTTGGTGTAAATGTGTAAATGAAATGCTGTAAAAATATCCAACTGAGTTCATATGCAATGTTTCGTTCTCAAATTCTTTACAGTAACTTCCAAAAATTTAAGATTTTAGCTAATTTTATATATGTTCGTTCTACTATAGGCATAAGGCCTGAAATTTTGTTAGGAGAAGCAAGTAGATATCATCGACTCCAGTGCTCAACTGGTACTGATTTTAAAGATTTCAAAAAGATGAAAGGCCAAGTCAGTTTCGGTGGAATCTGAGCTCAGAACATAAATCCGGAAGAAATGCCGCAAAGCATTTCATCCGGTCTGCTAACAGTTCCGTCAGGTCGCCGCCTTATATTAAGTTAACATTGGTTTCAAATTTTGGCACAAAGCCAGTAATTTCGGGGGTGGAGGTAAGTCGATTACATCGACCCCAACACTCAGCTAGCACATTATTTATCGACTCCAAAGGACAGAACGCAAAGTCAACACAGAACGTAAAGTCGGAAGAAATGCCGCAAATGCATTTTGTCCGGCGTGGTATCGATTCTGTCGAGTTGCCACATTACTTTAAGCTAATATTAAGATATTAATTAAACTCTAGAAAATTCATGTACAGTGTTTAAAAGTCTTATGGGAAGATTTTTAAAAATTCTGCTTTACAGTGAAACAGCAGGAGGAACAAAAAACAAAATTGCATTTAAGGTTTAAATTAACATTGGAATGATTGTCTTAAGCACCGAATCACAAATAAATGTTTTTGATCTGTTTCTCTTGATCTGAACAAGCATAAGGGGAAATGATAGATGTATTTAAAATAGAAATCATTATTAAAAAAAAAAATTAAACGTTGAACTTCCGATTTATTCAGCTGAAGAGAACGTAGAAAGTTTATAATGAATGAAATCTCCCTATTTATATAGGAATGAAGAAATACGTGATGGTGACGATCCCGATGTTTATGGACAGAACAGTAGAATATTAGTTTCAAATTTTGGAAGAAGGCCAGGAATTTTGGGGGAGGGTACAAGTCGATTACATCGACCCCAGTGTCCAACTGGTACTTAATTTATCAACCCCCAAGAGAATGAAAGGAAAAAGTCAACCTCGGAGGAATTTGAACCCAGAATGTGCGGTATCGCTAAGTATTTTGCGCGGCGTGCTGACAATTCTGCCAGCTCGCCACTTTTAAGAGCAGTAGAATATTGAGATGTTCATATCTTTCCAGAAGATACTAGTAGCATAAAGGAAGAAAACGCCACGTAACTGATCAGAAGCAGGTTTGTCAATTTCAATACTTAAATGTCGCTGTCAGAATGTACACAGCAAGAATGACACAGACAATAAACAATAAATCAGTTTCGGTTTTCAAATAAATTCGTTCGTGTATCGTTTTAAAAATTTGAATAGATTTTACCTCTTTTAGGACATATGATGATGGGGTGCCAACTTAAAAAAAAAAAAAAACGAAAAAATTTATCTGACAACTCATAACATATACAGTAGCGAGCAAAAACAGAGAGCGGTTAATATTAATTCGCAATTGGTTTCGTAAATACGTTTAACCATTAGCTAAATTCTGTGAAAAATCTAAGTTTGTACGATGGTCTTAATAAAAGTTAATAACATTAATATTAGTATCGTCCAAATGCCTCATGTGCAAAATAAGAGAACGATCAAACCAAAAAATGCTTCAATTAATTCAAAATCATAATAATTGAAAGAAATGTAAATATGAACTTGATACAATTATTATGATGTTTGTAGATCTTTGCTAGACATCACTTCTGCACATCAATTGCCACAGGACATAAGTTTCCTGCACAAGTCAGGTGTTACTTTCTTCCATTTCTCTTCTAATATCTCCCATAAATTCGTCGTAGTAGTTGGTGCCCTTTGTGTTACTTTG
>NC_068982.1:28170460-28175360 GCF_001194135.2 Octopus bimaculoides
TTACTTTCTTCCATTTCTCTTCTAATATCTCCCATAAATTCGTCGTAGTAGTTGGTGCCCTTTGTGTTACTTTGTCTCCAAGTATCTTCCAAAGGTTTTCAATTGGATTTAAATCTGGATTTTGTGCTGGCTACTTCATTACATGGATGTTTTGTTCACTAAAGAATCCAGTGACACGCTTTGCAGTATGATAAGGGGCTTTATCTTGCATGAAAATTCACGGTTGATTCGAAAATGCTCGTAATGATGGGCTCAAATGCTATTTAACCAAATCCAAATAGATATTAGTGTTAATAGTCCCTTTAATCTGCACTAGAGGACCAACTTCTTAAGAAGAAATCATTCCCCACACCATGACGCTTCCTCCTCCAAACTTGGCAGATTTCTTCAGGCTCTTGGATTTCAGCCGATCTCCTGTGAAGCGCCTAACATACTGCCTACCATCTGAACCTACTAAATTGAATTTGCTTTCATCGCTAAAATGAACTTTTGACCACTTTTCACTCCTCCAGTTCACATGAAATGAAAGTATTTCCAATTTGTTCTTCTTGCTGATGAGGTTTCGTTGCCGGGGAACAAGTCTTTAATCCAAATTCCTTCAGACGGCGAGACTGTAAAGCGGCTCACCATTATTTACATTTATTTTCTTAGAAATTCCAGTCGCAGTCTCGAAAGGTTCCTTCATGGCTCGATTATCACGCATGGTGGTTTTGCGTGGTCTACCAGTTGCCTTTTTCGGTTCAAAACCTTTAGTTTCTTCATAGAGCTTAAGAACACGTGAAACTACACTCTTAGATTTCCTGTGAAATAGCCGAGAGAGTCATTCATGAAATTTTCATCTTAGCAATTTCTTTTCGGAGGTCGGGAGTAACTTTAGCGTGGTGTGCCATGTACGGAAGCTAGCACAATACTGAGACAATAGTAACGTTCAGCCTGCAAATGTAAACAATGTTTGAAATTTCCAGAAATTTCTGAAGGAATCTAATCGTTCTCTTATTTTGCACATGAGACATTTGGACGAAACTAGTGGTAGCGTTATTAACTTTTATTAAGACCAGTGTACAAACTTAGATTTTTCAGAGAATTTAACTAATAATTAACCGTGTTTACGAAACCGATTACGAATTTGTACGTTCACTAGCTTTTCCGACATTTAAAAAAATATTAATCGTTCTCTTTTTTTTTTGCTCGCTACTGTAGTCAATACTAATCACATTACACCATGTTAAGATGGATTAGAGTGAAGGTAATACGGACCAAATTTGTGTGTCAACCGTTACATATCAGAAGAACATTTCTATTGTCCATTGTGGTAGACACTTCGCCCAGTAACAAAAATCAGAGGCAGAATTTGAGGCAAGTTGACGAGTATTAGAAAGCTCAGGTTAGAAGATGATCAAAAGTAGCTATCCAATCAATAAGAAAAGTCGTTGCACACCAAAAAAGAAAAAAAAAAGCGAACACGTATCAATGAGTGAGCCTCTAATTAATTGTTCAACCAGTTAGAAATAGCTTCCAAATCTCTTCCAAATATCATTTATAATCTTAAAACTCTCATGGAGTCGTTATGTAAATCAACAACAACAATAAACTGGGTAATCCCGGCCGAACGGAGAAACTATATAACAAATGAAATCTTCAAATTTGTATAGGAAGGAAAAAATAAACTGTGGTGACGATTATACGTTTCCCAGTAGCGTTAATGTCCTTAGCTAAATAAAAATACTTCACGCTAGAACTAATCCTGATCTCGGCTTTTACCAAGACAACTTTAAATTTTCTCCATGGCTGTACTAATGACTATAGTGACTCATCTTTTTTCTCTCCCTCTTTCCCTCCATATTTAAAAAATTATTTTACTGGCTTCAGTCAATGGATATACCTATGGTAGGGGATATATATGTATGATATATATAAATATATATATATATATATATATATATATATATATATGCATGTATGTATGTGTGCGTGTATGTATGTGTGTATGTATGTCTGTATATGTATGAATGTATGGATGCGTATGCGTTTATGTGTTCTTGTGTGCATGTATACGTAACAAAAACTTCTTTGTTAGTCTATATGAAAATGTCACAAAAGGAGTGTTACTTTGCTCAGTAATTGGACACCCACCAAGACAACTGTTAACACATATTTTTTTGTGTAAATAATAACTGAGACAACATGGGGAGATTTTCAAGGAGATTTTAGGCCTTGTTTTCTCATGAGACCAAAGTTATGCATGAAGCGATAGAGCGCAGTGTGGATTCTGACGATTATGTGCATCATTTCAAAAGACGTGGTATCGTGAAAATATGTTTCATTTCAATTTACCACTACTTTCTGATATTGTTTTTACTTTTAACTAAGAAAGGGATGTGCCCCACTGCCTTTTTACAAAAGAAATAATGTTTTATGGTTTGTTGCCACTTCCTAATACCAACCATTTTAGCTTTGCGCAATTGGTATACTTTTTCCAGAGAGAAAATGGGGGAAAGCTGCGTAAAGTGGTCTCATAAAAGTAGAAACATTTGAATGAATGGCACACAAAGAAACACCAGTGAAGCACTTGAAAATTTCATACAGTAAAAACATCAAAAAGTTAAACTGTTTTTCTGTGAGGTTTAGAATACCGTAGGAAAGGATCGAAATACAGATTCATCAAACCGAGTCAACCGGCAAGAGACCTAGAGGTAGACCACGAAGAGTTAGATGGATAATATCCATGGTCTCAGTTGGACACGTTGTGAATTCACTGGAAAATGTAATGACGGTTGTTTCTGATAGGACCCCATGGAAGAGATGCCTGAGGACTCTACACTCATGACAAAGGATGGTTAGATTTAAAGATGGTAGGATTTAGAAAGTTGTAAGGATAAGCTTTATAGATGCCTTTTAATAGGAAAGCAATATCGGTAAATGAAACGAAGTTATTTTCATAAACTTATAAAATAGAATCGCTATTTTTTTAATGAAAGATTTGTATAAAAGCTTAAAGGGATATTTTTGACGTGAGGAGAAACAAAAGCAAAAATATTCATCACAGAAAATATAATGAAATAATCTTTCATTGTTTACCTGCAAACATTATTATGATGAGAATTTTATTTCGATTATTGAACTGAAATAAAAATGTTTCTAGCATTCCTCTAAAATAATTTTGGCGGCAAAACACCCGGAGTGTTTGAACACAAAAATCACACTTTCAATATCGTTGAGTTTCATTTCTCCTTAATGATGCCATAGTCATGCAAACTGCCTCAGTCAGGTTGTTTATATAGTCTTTAAACAGATAAAATAATTTACTAGGATATACTTGACAATCATGTTCCATAGTATTTTTCTTAATTTTATTTTTATTGACAGTATAAATATTAAAGAAATATTGTTATCAAATTACCTGGATAACATGGTCTGTCATTACAAGACAGATATGCTGAACAAGATATACCGTCACCATAGAAACCTGGCGGGCATTCTCCACAACGGAATCCATTTTCAGTATCAATGCAACGAACTCCAGAGAAACATGGATGAGAAGAACAGCGCCGGATATTTCCAGGTTCATTCGATCCTGCAAGTAAATGCACATAAAAAAATTAGGTATTTGGAAGCAGTGCCAAATGTTCATTATATGAACTAAGCTGTTATTAATGGAAAGGATTAGCACATGCGTATACACACGTACATATTAAAAGAAATATAAGATGTATACTGTGTAATTTCATGCCAGTATGTATACATTGTGTTGTTCCATAGTATATATTTTTGTATAACCCAAGACATAATTTTATTTATAAACCCCTATGGTGGCAATGTTATCACGGTAGCGAATAGTGAAAAAGACACTTTATTTATTGAGAAGTTGGATACCCAGTGAATGCTAGGAGGAGTCTATCCAACGTTCAGTGGGTGTGTATTGGACATCAACTCCTTATGTTCAAGGCTGCATTCACTACACACGTTTACTCACAGATACACATACATGCTCATACCCACCCAACCGCACGCCTACATATAATGTATAGGCTTAATAAATATTTTTAGCCTCGCAGCACAAGTAGACGCATGTTAGTTAACTAATGTATTAAGAATGCGTTTTTGGATCATTTGTAAATAAATTTACATGCATACGTTAAATCAAAATACACACATTTAGCGCCGCTGCGCAGATATAGCTCGCGGTGAAACCAAAGAGCTATTTCCACAGTCCTAGTTAATTCGTGCACTTATGTTAACTAATATATTGGTATGTTAACGAGGAAAGTCAATATCTGGTGCTCATTGAACTTTTTGCTAGTGGATGTAAATTACACCCTCTCTCTGGAGATCAGATGTAGTAAGGACTTCTGGGTGAAGCTAGTGGAATTGCGAAGATGGAACTTTGTGGTTTCAACACTGGATCTATTTGCGCAGCAAAGCTGAATGTATATTTAATAAGCATAAACATGTACGTATATTATGTCTACAACTTGTACACTAACACGCTGTCTCAGTACTTTATATATATATATATACATGATTAAACTGAAAACGGAGTGTAATTAGAAGTATTTTTTCGCACAACAATCCTTTCGGCTTCTTTCTGCACTGCTCCACAGGGTGCATGTGACGATGTAATGACATCAGATGCAGCGCACAGTGCAAAAGTGCCTCATCAGGTGACATAACATGCTTCAAATGTTACCAGATTAACGCTACATTTTCGTTATATGGTGGTGAATAGAAAATGTAATATAAATCTGGTAATGTTTGAAGCATGTTATGTCAACTGATGAAGCTCTTTTGCACTGTGCGCTGCATCTGATGTCATGTATGTATGTATGTATGTATGTATATGTATATATATATATATGTATATATGTATATATATATGTATATATATATGTATGTATATATA
>NC_068982.1:28175546-28177263 GCF_001194135.2 Octopus bimaculoides
ATATATATATATATATATATATATATATGTACATATTAAAACGTAAAATTAAAACAAAACACAAAGGATTCCGCGGTACACGTGTTTCAAGCTTATATAAGTACATACATACACGTACATACATACACGTACATACATACACATGCACATATATATGTACATACATACACATAAACACACTCACAGATACTAAGAGAGTGGTAGAAAATAGATAGGCCAAAAATAGATAGAGAGAGAGAGAAAGGGAGGAGAAAGAGAAAGAAAGAAAGATAGATAGATGATAGATAGATAGATAGATAGATAGATAGATAGAGAGAGAGAGAGAGAGAGAGATAGATAGAGAGAGAGATAGAAATGTGTGCGAGTGGCAGACGAATCTTCAAAAGAAAAGTGAATCATGAAAAAGGAAAAAGAAGATAGAAAGATGCAGATGAAATGAGTGTGGATGAGTCAGGAATATTTACTATATATTCTAAGGAATGGAAACAATAAAAAGAAACTCAAGCTAATGAGAAAAAGTGAGAGCAAAGTTTGAATGGAACTGAAAGTTGGTGCAATGAATAAATAATTAAGTCAGAATATATATTTTAAATTCAAGGTGAGTAGAGAAGAAAGAAAAAACAAGTTTATTTCTGCAAGTGGTTTGGAAGTTATAAATTATATGCATTTTGAAAACCTCAAATCTTGACTGACCTCTGCACATCTGACATTCTCTCAATGTTTCTTTCAAAAGATGTGTTTCACGAATCTAAAAGAAACAAAACTTACGATTACCTGTTGGAAATAATAATAGTTTAAAAAGAAAGAGGAAAAAAATTGCGTCTAAACAATAAAGGTTGAATAAACCGGTTTATATTTTCCCTTACTGTCTTAGGTAAGCTAATTTTTAATTTGCAATGTCATAGGATTTGCACTAAGTTGTTTCACTGTGTTAATCAAAGTGGCGCTTCAAATGCTATAAATATGTAATTATTTCCTTAGTTTTTTTCTCTTACGCATGTCATGCCAATCTTACGAGGTCTTTTAATAGTAAATAATCAAAATTCTAATCTTTATTCGCCTTCAAATTTTAATTTTACCTAATTCATCTAACGTTTTATTATTTTATAATGTAAAACATACATATAAAAAATGGTTTATGCTCTTTAAATCCATTGAGATTAATTGTGGAGATTTCTTCGATTAATTGCAACCATCTGATGGCGTTAGAAATAATATACGCATGATGAAAAATTCCGTTACTTATTTTTCATTCTTTTACGATGATGGAGAAATAAAGAGAACTGGAACTTAGATATTTTAAGATTTTTATGTTTTCATGTGCATTCGGTATCGTCGACGAAGATGAATAAGAATGTCTTTTTTCCAAATAAACATCACGCACACACACACACGAGCGCGCGCACACACACATACACACACATGCACACACGCATCACAGGGTTTTAAAATTAACGATGAGAGTATCATCATAGAGGATAACGAAAACAAAGTACAGTTATTAGTTTGATGCCAAATGAAGGATTAAGAAAGAAACTTGTCTTTGATATTTCGAGCTTAAATTATTCTTCATGAAGTTAGATAAACGGAAGGAAAATATGAAGAGGAAGAGTGTATATATATATATATATATATATATATACATATGTGTATATAGCAATCGTGATTTTCATCTCATATTGGTCAGCGATCAACTTCGACACCTGACACGTGGTAC
>NC_068982.1:28177513-28179820 GCF_001194135.2 Octopus bimaculoides
ATATATATATATATATATATATATATATATATATATATATAATAGTGATATATAATAATATATAATATATAATAGTAAAAAGAAGAAAAGCGTAGACATATGGTTCATAATTTACGCTTTTCTGCTTTTTATTATTCTAAATATACCGCTCTCAACTGTCGTTTTAGTCGATTCTGTATATATATGCAGGCAAGATTATTGCAACAATGTTTGTTGTATTGTAATAATGATTGGGATTTTAACGTTATGTTAATAATTGATTCTTAAGTACATGGATATACTGTATATTTTTATGATGTTCGTACATCTTTGGAAAACATTTGTATTTAGACTTTTTGAGCTTGCTGCTTGTTCAGCCTACTCAAGGTAACAACACAGTAGTCTATCCACAAGATCAGTGATACTGTCACAAAATGTTTGGAAGGCAAGTCAAATAATTATAAAACTGCTTCATAAATATTTCCTCAAATAATTATAAAGATATCGCGCAAACATTTCTCATCAAAATTAAATATCAATAAGTAAAATTGATGTATAACCATCACAAAATTATTCTTGGGTAATTAACATTCAATTAATAACACTCAGGTATGTTATTAAAATGTTGTAAATCCTGCTGAAAAATATTTGCATGTACATTTAGAATTAGTTACAGTGATTGTTGAAGACAGCATGTTTGGAATAAAAAGCAAAAAATACGCGTAAATTTCACATTTAGTTCATCATTAAATTGTGCTCAATGGCTATTTCATTGATATAAAACAGGTGGACGCGCAATGGCCCAGTGGTTAGGGCAGCGGACTCGCGGTCATAGGATTGCGGTTTCGATTTTTCCCAGACCGGGCGTTATGTGTATTTATTGAGCGAAAACACCTAAAGCTCCACGAGGCTCCGGCAGGGGATGGTGGCGAACCCTGCTGTACTCTTTCTCTTACTTCTTGTTTCTGTTGTGCCTGTAATTTAAAGGGTCAGCCTTGTCACACTGTGTCACGCTGAATATCCCCGAGAACTACGTTAAGGGTACACGTGTCTGTGGAGTGCTCAGCCACTTGGACGTTAATTTCACGAGCAGGCTGTTCCGTTGATCGCATCAACTGGAACCCTCGACGTCGTAAGCGACGGAGTGCCAACAACAACAACAACATAAAACATAATTATCTATATAATTACTGTTTTACGTGTTATTATTTTTTAAATAAATAATGATGTTTTATATCATGGAAACAACTGTTGATCACAATCAAATTATGAACTATATGCGAAATTTATGCGTTACTGCTTTGTACTTAAAAAATCATGACAGTACCGAAATATATTTTATTTTCCTATTGAAATATGTTTAACATGCATGGATTTCCTTTGCCTATCGGTAAATATAATTTTGTTCATTTATGCCAAACGGTCTCAGATTACTAGCTCACTTTCTATTTCTAAAGGTGTTCGGAAATTAATCTTTTAATTCTGGATTCTGTGAAATCATTGAATATGGCTGGATTATTAAATTTATGAATACAAGGTGTATTCAGAATACTAAAGAAATAATAACTGCTTTCTTAAAACGTTATTGATATTGGTTATTTTTAAGCTGGAAATAAAAGTCAGTTTAATAGGATGGCGATATAAACAAATGTATCGACCTCGGATTAACACTAGTACTTGATCAATCTAAGGAGGATTTGTGTGCTTTTGATAAAAGTCTTGCACATCATCTATATTTTGTCTCCAGAACTTTATAAAAATATTCTAAAGTATCGTAGCAGTAAAAAATTATTAAATCAAGAAAATTTGTTTTCTCATTCAAATTTGAATTAGTTAATCCACAAAGAAACTATTTGAATAAGCTTTTACATAGAGTATTTTATTTGTATGATGGAATGTGTAAGGAATATCTGTTGAGGTCAAGTCAATCAATACATATCAAGATTACATGATGTATGTAAATATGTATACCTGGTTTTGGAAATCTCTTTGCAAATCTCTAATTGCTCGTGTCAGTTCTCCAATGTAGCTGCTTAGTGGTGGTCCGTCCATTCTATCATGTTCCTCTGCAAAGTCAAAGGGAAGAAGTATAATACAGATTTTGTTGTGACTATGTTACATGTTTGAACATATTTATATACATAAATCCGTAATGTAGAGACATACACTCGCATACAATTATATATTCATTTATTTTCGTGTGTTTGTATGTACATTATCTATCTATCTATCTATCTATCTATCTATCTATCTATCTATCTATCTATCTATTTATCTATCTGCCTATCTGTCTGTCTATCTGTCCGTCCGTCCGTCCGTCCGTCCGTC